>NC_079437.1:51978832-52086831 GCF_903798145.1 Danio aesculapii | reverse complement strand
GGTAGCTTGCTGGGGTAAGGGACACCTTAGGTAGAGGGCATGGGGACCTTAAAGAGCCAGACTGCAAGTCCAGGGAAAGAGATTTGCCCCTGGGCAGCTCACTGGCGTCACAGACCCTGGAGGTGGAGGGCAAGGGGGCCCTAATGAGCCCAGACCACACGCCCAGGGAGAGAGGTTTGCCTCTGGGCAGCTCACTGAGGTTAGAGACCCTGGAGGTGGAAGGCAAGGGATCCCCAAGGTGCCCTGACTGCAAGTCCAGGTAGAGAGTTTGACCCCTGGGCAGCTTGATGTGGTTAGGGACACCTTAGGTGGAGGGCAATAGTGCCCCAAGGAGCCAGGACTGCAAGCACTGGGAGAGTGGCTGGCCCCAAGGCAGCTCACTGGAGTCAAAGACCCTGGAGGTGGAGAGCAAGGGAGCCCTCTGGGGCCCAGACTGCAAGCCCAGGGAGAGAGGTTGGCCCCTAAGCAGCTCGCTGGTGTCAGGGACCATTAAGGTGGAGGGCAAAGGGGACCACTGGGGCCCTGACTGCAACCCCTGGGAGAGTGGCAGGCCCCTGGGCAGCTCACTTGGGTCAGAGACCCTGGGGGTGGAGGGCAAGGGGGCTCTCTGGGGCCCAGACTGCAAGTTCAGGGAGAGTGGTTGGGCCCTGGGCAGCTTGCTGGTGTCAGGGACACCTAAAGTGGAGGGCAAGGGGCCCTAAGGAGTCATGACTGCAAGCCTTAGGAGAGTTGCTGGCCCCTTGGCAGCTCACTGGGGTCAGAGACCCTGAAGGTGCAGGTTAATGGGGCATTCTGGGGCCAAGACTGCAGGCCCAGGGAGAGTGGCTGGCTCTTTGGCAGCTCACTGGCATCATAGAGCCTGGAGTTGGAGGACAAGTGGACACTCTGGGGCCCAGATTGCAAGTTCAGGGAGACAGGTTGGCCCATGGGCTGCTTGCTGGGGTCAGGGTGACCTTAGGTGGAGGGAAAGGGGACCATTAAGGAGCCCAGACTGCAAGCCTAGGAGATGGCTGATCCCTGGGCTGCTCACTGGGGTCAGAGATCCTGGAGGTGGAGGGAAATGGGGCCCTCTGGGGCCCAGACTGCATGTCCGGGGAGACAGGTTGGCCCATGGGCAGCTTGCTGGGGTAAGAGACACCTAAGGTGGATGGCAAAGGGGCCCTAAGGTGCCCAGACTGCAAGACCTGGTAGAGTGGCAGGCCCCTTGGCAGCTCACTGGGGTCAAAGACCCTGGAGGTGGAAGGCAAGGAGGCACTCTGGGGCCCAGACTTCAAGCCCAGGGAGAGAGGTTGGCCCCTGGGCAACTCACTTGGGTCAGAGACCCTGAAGGTGAATGCCAGTGCCAGTGCCAGACTGCAAACCTTGGGAGAGTGGCTAGCCCCTTGGCAGCTCACTGGCATCCGAGACCCTGAAGGTGAATGCCAATGGGACCCTCTGAGGCCCAGACTGCAAGCCCAGGGGGAGTGGCTGGCCACTGGGCAGCTCAGTGGGGTCAGAGACCCTGGAGGTGGAGGGCAAGGGGGCCCTCTTGGGCCCAGACTGCAAGTCCTGGGAGAGAGGCTGGCCCGTGGGCAGACTGCTGGATTCAGAGACACCTTAGGTGGAGGGCAAGGGGGCCCTAAGGTGCCCAGACTGCATTACCTGAGAGAGTGGCTGGCACCTGGGCAGCTCACTGGCATCAGAGACCCTGCAGGTGGAGGGCAATGAGGCACTTAGGAGCCTAGACTACAAGCCCAGGGAGAGTGGCTGGCCCCTGGGTAGCTCACTGGCGTCAGAGACCCGGGAGGTGGAGGGCAAGGGGGCCCTAAGGATCCCAGACTGCAAGCCCTGAGAGATTGTCTGGCCCCTGGGCTGCTTGCTGGGGTCAGGAAACCCTTAGGTGGAGGGCAAGAGGGCCCTAAAGAGCCCAAACTGCAAGCCCTGGGCAAGTGGCCGTCCTCTGGGCAGCTCACTGGGGTCTGAGACCCTGGAGGTGGAGGGCAAGGGGGTCATCTGGGGCCCAGACTGCAAGTGCAGAGTGAGAGGTTGGCCACTGGGCAGATCGCTGGGATCAGGGACCATGGAAGTGGAGAGCAAAGTGGACCACTGGGGCCCAGACTGCAAGCCCAGGGAGAGTGGTTGGTCCCTGGGCAGCTCACTTGGGTCAGACCCAGGAGGTTGATGGCAAGGGGGCCCTCTGGGGCCCAGACTGCAAGTCCAGGGAGAGAAGTTGGCTCTTGGTCAGCTTGCTGGGGTTAGGAACACCTTATGTGGAGGGCAAGAGACTCTAAGGGGCCAAGACTTCAAGCCTTGGGAGAGTGGCTGGCCCCTGGGCGGCTCACTGGAGTCAGAGACCCTGGAGGTGGATGTCAAGGGGGCCCTCTGGGGCCCAGACTGCAAGTCCTGGGAAAGATGTTGGCCCGTGGGCAGAATGCTGGAGTCAGGGACACTGGAGGCGGACGGCAAGAAGGCCCTCTGGGGCCAAGACTGCAAGCACTGGGAGAGTGGCTGGCCCCTAGGCAGTTCACTGGGGTCAAAGACCCTGGAGGTGCAAGGCAATAGGGCCCTCTAGGGCCCTGACTGCAAATCCAGGGAGAGAGGTTGCCCCATGGGCAGCTTGCATGGGTCAGGGACACCTTAGGTGGAGGGCAAGGGGGCCCTAAGGAGCCCAGACTGCAATTCCAGCAAGAGAGGATGGCCCCTGGGTTGCTTGCTGAGGTCAGGGACACCTTAGGCGAGGACAAGGGGAGCCTAAGAAGCCCCAACTGCAAGCCCTCGGAGAGTGGCTGGCCCCTGGACAGCTCACTGAGGTAATGGTCCCTGGAGATGGAGAGCAAAGTGGCCCTAAGGAGCTCAGACTTCAAGTCCAGGGAGAGAGGTTGGCCCCTGGGCAGCTTGCTGGTGTCAGGGACCATGGAGGTGAAGGGCAAAGGGGACCACTGGGGCCCAGACTGCAAGCCCAGAGTGAGAGGTTGGCCTCTGGGCAGCTTGCTGGGGGGGTCAAGGACCATGGAGGTGGAGGGCAAAGGGGACCACTGGGGCCCAGAGTGCAATCCCTGGGAAAGTGGCTGGCCAATGGGCAGCTCACTTGGGTCAGAGACCCAGGAGGTGGAGGGCAAGGGGGCCCTCTAAGGAGCACAGACTGCAAGCCTTGGGAGATTGGCTGGCCCCTTGACAGTTTACTGGGTCAGAGACCCAGAAGGTGGAGGGCAAGGGGGCCGTTAGGAGCCCAAACTGCAAGCCCTGGGAAAGTGGCTGACCCCTGTGCAGCTCACTGGGGTCTGAGACCCTGGAGGGGGGGGGGGGGGCAAGCAGGCCCTCTGGGGCCCAGACTGCAAGCACTGGGAGAGTGGCCAGCCCCTGGGCGGCTCACTGGGGTCAAAGACCCTGGAGGTGCAGGGCAATAGGGCCCTCTAGGGCCCAGACTGCAATTCCAGGGAGAGAGGTTGCCCCATGGGCAGCTTCCTGGGGTCAGGGACACCTTAGGTGGAAGACAAGGGGGGTCTAAAAAGAGTGCAATTCCAGCGAGAGTGGCTGGCCCCTGGACAGCTCACTGGGGTAATCTTCCCTGGAGATAGAGGGCAATGGGGCCCTAAAGTTGCCCAGACTGCAATCCAGGGAGAGTGGCTCACTTGGGTCAGAGACCCTGAAGGTGGAGGGCAATGGGGCCCTCTAAGCACTCAGACTGCAAGTCTTGGGAGAGTGGCTGACCCATGGGCAGCTCACTGGGGTCAGAGACCCTGAATGTGGAGGGCAAGGGGACCCTCTGTGGCTTAGACTGCAAGCCCAGGGAGAGAGTTTGGCTTCTTTGTAGCTTGCTGGGGTCAGGGACACCTTAGGTGGAGGGCAAGAGGGCCTTAAGTAGCCCAGATTGCAAGTCCTGGGAGAGAGGTTGGCCTCTGGGCAGCTTGCTGGGGTCAGAGACCCTGGAGGTGCAGGGCAAGGGGGCCTTCTAGGGCCCAGACTGCAATTCCAGTGAGAGAGGTTGGCCCCAGGGCTTCTTGCTGGGGTCAGGGACACCTTAGGTGGAGGACAAGGGGTGCCTAAGAAGCCCAGACTGCAAGCTCTGGGAGAGTGGCTAGCCCCAGGAAAGCTCACTGGGATAAGAGTACCTGGAGTTGGACCGCAAAGGGGCCCTAAGGGGCCCAGACTGCAAATCCAGGGAGAGTGGTTGGCCCCTGTGCAGCTTGCTGGGGTTAGGGAACCCTTAGTTGGAGGGCAAGGGGGCCCTAAGGAGCCCAAACTGCAAGCCCTGTGAAAGTGGCTGACCCCTGGGCAGCTTGCTGGGGTCAGGGACAACTTAGTTGGAGGGCAAGGGGGCCCTAAGGAGCACAGACTGCAAGCTTTGTGAGAGTGGCTGGCCCCTTAGCAGCTCACTGGTGTAAGAAACCCTGAAGGTGGATGGCAATAGGGCCCTCTGAGGCCCAGACTGCAAGCCCAGGCAGAGTTTCTGGCCCCTGGGCAGCTCACTGGGGTCTGAGACCCTGGAGGTGGAGGGCAAGGTGGCCATTTGGGGCCCAGACTGCAAGCCCAGGGAGAGAGATTGGGCACTGGGCAGCTTGCTGGGGTCAGGGACAGCTTAGGAGGAGGTCAAGGGGGTCCTAAGGAGCTCAGACTGCAAGTTCAGAGAGAGAGGTTGGCCCCTAGGCAGCTTGCTGGGGTCAGGGACACCTTAGGGGGAGGGCAAGGGGCCACAAGGAGCCCAGACTGCAAGCTCTGGGAGAGTGCTTGGCCCCTGGGCAGCTTACTGGGGTCAGAGACCCTGGAGATGGAGGGAAAAGAGGCCCCAAGTGGCCCAGACAGCAAATCCTTGGAGAGAGGTGGCCCCTGGGCAGCTTGCTGGGGTCAGGGACCCCATAGGTGGAGAGCAAGGGGGCCTTAAAGAGCCCAAACTGCAAGCCCTGGGAAAGTGGCTGGCCCCTGGGGAGCTCACTGTGGTCTGAGACCCTGGAGGTGGAGGGCAAGGAGGCCCTCTGGGGCCCTGACTGCAAGCCCAGGGAGAGAGGTTGGCCCCTGGGCAGCTCGCTGGGGTCAGGGAACATGGAGGTGGAGGCCAAAGGGGACCACTGGGGCCCAGACTGCAAGCCCTGGGAGAGTGGCTGGCCCCTGGGTAGCTCACTTGGGTCCAAGACCCTGTGGGTGGAGGGCAAGGGGGCACTCTGGGGCCCGGACTGCAAGACCAGGGAGAGTGGCTGGCCCCTGGGCAGCTCACTGGGGTCAGAGACCCTGGAGGTGTAGGGTAATGGGCACTCAAGAGCCCAGACTGCCAGCCTAGGAAGAGTTGCTGGCCTAAGGGAAAGCTAGATGGGCCCGAAAGCCTTGAGGTGGGGGGCAAGGGGCCCTCAGGGGGCCCAAACTACAAGCCCAGGGAGAGTGGCTGGCCCCTGGGCAGCCCACTGGGGTCAGAGACAATGGAGCTGGAGGGCAAGGGGTTTAAGAGCCCAAACTGCAAAATCAGGGAGAGTGGCTGGCCCCTGGGGCAACCCGCTTGGGTCAGAGGCCCTGTAGGTGGATGACAAGGGGCCCTCAGAAGCCCAGACTTCAAGCTCAGGGAGAGTGGCTGGCCCCAGGGACAGCTCGCTCGGCTAGATAGCCTTAATGTGGAGGGTGAGGGGCCCTCTTGAGCCTAGACTGCAAGCCCAGAGAGAGTGACTGGCCACTGGGAAAGCTTGCTGGGGTCAGAGGACCTGTGGGTGGAAGGCAATGGGCTCTTAAGAGCCCAGACTGCTAGCCCAGGGAGAGTGGCTGGCCCCTTGGGCAGCTTGTTGGGCCAGAGAGCCTTGAGGTGGAAAGCAAGGGGCCCTCTTGAGCCTAAACCGCAAGCCCAAGGAGAGTGGCTGGCCGCCGGTACAGCTCGCTGGGGCCAGAGAGCCTGGAGGTGGAGGGCAAGGGGTCCCTCTGGAGCTCAGACTGCAAGCCCAGGGACAGTGGCTGGACCCTGGGACAGCTTGCTGTGGCCAGAGAGCCTGGAGGTGGAGGTCAAGGGTGGCTGGCCCCTGGGACAGCTCACTAAGGCCGGAGAGCCTGGAGGTGAAGGGCAAGGGGTCTTTCACGAGCCCAGACTGCAAGCCCAGAAAAAGTGGCTGGCCCCCGGGGCAGCTCGCTGGAGCCTGAGACCCTGAAGGTGGAGGGCAACAGGACCCTCAAGAGCCCAGACTACAAGCCCAGGGAAAGTGACTGGCCTCCGAGACAGCTCGATGGGGCCAGAGACCCTGGAGGTGGAGGGCAAGGGGCCCCTCAAGAGCCCAGTCTGTAAGCCCAGGATGAATGGCTGGCCCCCGGGACAGCTCGCTGGGTCCAAAGACCCTGGAAGTGGATGGCAAGGGGCTCCTCAAGAGCCCAGACTGGCCCTTGGGGCAGCTCACTGGGGCCACAGAGCTTTAAGATGGAGAGCAACAACTAAAACAAACTATTTTATTTTTAAATAATACAGAAATTATTAATTAAATTTAAGTAGCCTATACAACAAACACATGAGAAATAAGGGGAAAATGAGAGGGCCCATAAAAAGGAAATAAATATCCTCGAATAGGGATATTTTAGATAATAAAAGCATTTTTTAAAAGCACTTTAATCCAAAAAGATTTAACAAAAGGACCAAAATAAATGAGCTACACAATAAGTAGAAGTTTCCCAGAAAGAGTAAAGTACATCAATGTCACTTTTAACATTTTTGCATAAACAGCTTGACAGGAAATAAAATATTTTATAATCAAATATTTTTATATTTAATAAAATATTCCAGGAGCCCAGACTGCAAGCCCAGGGAGAGTGGCTGGCCCCCAGGGACTCGAACCTTGAGTTTGAAGCAGCCGAAGAGGAGACGAAGACGCTTGGGCGGTAGAGTCTAGATCGCATACACGGCCGGCCGGAAGTGCGATATGCACATTAATGTAGCAGCATGTTTTATCGACACTGTTTAACAATAATTAGTATTTTTACAGTACTGTGACGGTTGGGTTAGGCTTTAAAAAAAAAATTGGGGGTAATTTAATAGATAACATAAATAATACTTGATACAACTACTGTTTTTACCTTACTGTTACGGGTTTATCATTGACATTAATAAATTACAATGAATCGGAAATTTATCTCGTTAACCTCGACTGCAAACGTATCCGATCTAACAACAACTCGCGTGGGTGATTCCTCGCGGATGCAGGAGCATGGGCGTTGCTAGGTCTATTTTTCTACTCAGCCCCCTTAAAACATTTGCGATTAGCTCATAAACTGTACACTTA
The DNA here is from genome assembly GCF_903798145.1 of Danio aesculapii. Lineage (NCBI taxonomy): Eukaryota > Metazoa > Chordata > Actinopteri > Cypriniformes > Danionidae > Danio > Danio aesculapii. The sequence goes on along the minus strand of NC_079437.1, from coordinate 52,079,611 downwards.
ATTGTCAGTCCCCTTTAAATTTGATTTAAAAACAGTGGAAAAATTTGGCTCCTCCCCGTCTTTTGTTTTTCATTTGATCAGCAAACCACAGCTGTGCGAGTGAGAGAAGGCATGTGTTTATTAATAGATTGTTATAATATCTTCTTATAGGCAGTTCTTTGCTATAGATACACTTGTACCCCAATGTCATGAAGGAGCAATCGGGTTTCCCATCTACTGTTTCATCGATGCTCACCTCATAATCACAGCTGTTTACTCACAGAAGTTAACCGCCGTTTTTGGCCAGACCTCTTCCGACCTCTTTGTGCAGCTCAAAGGACAGAGCCGTCCTGGGAGACGCCTGCAAATACCCAGAGTTGGACCATGGGCCATATGGCCATTCAACGCCGGCGCAGACCTGGACAGTCTCGTCCAGCCTGGCACCTCTTTGTGCTGAAAAAGGGATCATTTGTCCCGATTGGCTATCAACCAAGGCAGAACCTGGACCGGGGCATTCCACGCGACACTTTTAACACAGGAGACAGGGATCATTTGTCCCAATTGGCACTTAGCCAAGGCTGAACTTGAACCCGGGCGTCCCACGCGACACTTTCAACAAAGGAGATAGGGATCATTTGTCCCGATTGAAGCTATTTTTACCACACAGATAGAGGAATAATAAAGACACTGAACACCGTATGACCTTTATTGTTAAATAGTATAATATTTATTCAGGAAGATTCAGAGTCTTCTGTTGCTTCGAGGAGGCGTTTCCCCTTTGAAGGCTGCCATGGCAGCGTCCTCCTGCTAGTTCCCTCCTGGAAAAGAGATACAGAATGGCCAGTTAGCTAACACCACACGTCCTGCTCTTGAGGTCCATGCCAAAAAGGAACTGATTTACCAGGGGTGACCCGGGACTCTCTGTCCTCTTGCGCCCCTTCCTTGAGTGGCGTTCTCTGCCCGCTGCCTCCTCCTCCTCCTCCACCAAGCCCCTCTCGAAGAGTCTGCGGCGCTCACGTGCTTGGAGAGGGCCGAGGTGAAGTGCGTAGAACTTATCTGAGGTTGCAGTGTTGTGGCACATGAATTGCACCACCTTCCTGCGATCCTCGGAAGAATGTGAATTCTTTGCCTGCGTCAGAGACAGACAGACAGAACCTTTTTGGGGTCAAAGCCGCTGGCAGTCATGGGGGTCACAGGTGGGACATTGCATAGATACTCACGTGCGTCGCGATGGCAGTACGGACGTCAGTGAAGGTGGGCTTGCCGGGAAGCCCTATGCTGGTCCACACAGATTGAAAATATTTGTTCAGGGTTCGACAGGGACTGGCTCTGGAAGTAAAAAAAAAATAGGAGGCCTGGCTCCCCCCGGGGACGCTAGCCCGCAGCTGCAAGAACTTCCGGAACCAGCTGTATTCCTCCTTGTTGAGAGACAACTGGGCCACGCCGAAGGCTCTGTTTGTCTTATGCGTGGTGATCTGGACAAGCAGAGAGAAGATGAGTGAGTGCCTACCACTGGTGGCCCCCACCCGCAGAGTTACACTCACGTTAATGACATAGGCAGACTCGTCCGGGCTTCTGGAGGCCTCCTCGACCTCCTGGATAGTCAGGTTCTGGAAGACCCCACAGTGATGGCCTGTGATGGAGGTCAGGTAGCCGGTGAGAAAATCATAGAAGTGCCACTGCTGCCTGGTGTCTGGGTTGGACTCGAGGTCATCTGATGGAAGGCAGTAAGTTATGAGAGGGATAAGACTTTTCCAACAAACCTTTTTACACCACGAAGGGTTTAACTTAGCGATAGCCGCTGGTGCCCCAAGGCATAAAGATAATCTCTGCTCCGGGGCGCCAGCAGCTCTTGGTCAAACGAGCCACGTCAGCGTACCCCCCTTTCCCCGTTTTCTGTTCGGGGGTTAAGGGGGGTACGCTGACGTGGCTCGTTTGACCGAGAGCTGCTGGTGCCCCGGAGCAGAAGAGGGAAGAACGGAAAGGTCAGCGTTTCCACAAATGGTGGTGGAAACGCCGACCGGCGGACCGAACACTCACCTAGAAGGGCAGGGATTTTTCTTCCAGCGGTCTGGTGACAGCGTAGCAGGGTGGCTTTGGAGATCAGTCGGCCTTCTTTCGCCTGCTTGGTTCTTACCTCGTGTACCACGACGCGGCGGCGTATGCCGCGAATGAGAGCTCGAACCTCCCTGCGAACCAGCACCAGGGTGGTGCTGGAGAGGCGGCAGGAGGCCGACGGGCTAGATAATCTAGGAACTGCGCGACGTTCTTCAGGTAGTGTTGTCTCGTGGGTTCGGCCATGCCCGTTTGGCCCAGCAGAGCGGACCAGGATCGGATGTGCGCCGGCTGGTTGAGAAAAGACAAGGTTTCTGGGTCTGCATGGCCTTTCGCCATGCAGCCTAGGAAGGCCTTGACCCTCGCCAGTTTGGAGGCGACGGAGAGCTCGGCGTGCTGCTTCAGGTGTCTGTCTAGGCGGGCCGGCGTCCTTCGACAGCCGGCCACCAGGCACACCATCTTCCGCGTGTCCACGCGGCCAGCGGCGATCGCCAGCAAAAGCTTCTTCTCGTCCGAGTTTGACACCTTGTGGACCGCGGACAGGTGCGGCGAGAGCCGGCGGTGACCCACCTCTTAAAGGGGAAGACACCCCGCCGTCGCACTAGGGGTGTAAAACTGACACCTTCGAGATCACTTTGGTCCAACGCACGTATATATTTAGAAGCAGTTGTCACGAGTTTTGGTGGATTTTTCTCCAAGGAACAATGCACCGTTTCAGGTAGCTTTACTGTGCCAGCAGCAGGGACTTTTTTGCGCTGCTTTTTATTTCCCTTTTCCCACACAAAGGGATGGCATGAGCCCCGTCGAACACGCACCGTTTTGGGCAGCTTGAACTGCGCCAGCCGCGGGGGCTTTTTGCATAGCTTTTTATTTCCCTTTTCCCACACAAAGTGAAGGCATGAGCCCCGTCGAACACGCACCGTTTTGGGCAGCTTGAACTGCGCCAGCCCCGCGGGCTTTTTGCACGCTTTTCCCATTTTCAAAGCAGTTCCATAGAACCCCATCGAAAACGCACTTTTTCGGGGCTCACCGCATTATGAACTGCAACCATCAAAAAGGGGGGCCAGACCGTAACCCCGGACACCTCTGACCCCGGCTTGTTTCACCTCGCCAGAGACTACTAGCGCTCACCCTCCAACACTACCCACCCCCACACACCCCCGGGGGAGAGTGGGAGGGGGCTGGTGGAGTAGGGGTGACCGCCGAGGGCAGGCAAGGATAAACCCGAAGGGCTGGGCGGGCTTGCGGACGGGCGGGAGCGGCAGCACTGGTCACGCACACACAGGGGCTGGACCCGGCGCCAGCCCGTACCCCACGCGGCCCCTGGGCTCGATTGAGCACGCTGGAGACTCAACCGAGCCCACCAACCATCCCCAGCCCTTTTCCAGGGCGAGGGGGGCGCAGACTGAGAATCAGCAGGGGGGAGGACAAAGCACAGGGGGTGGACATGCTCTAGGTCAAAACCAGATGGGCCATTTGAGTTTTTTCTCCCACAGATAGAGGCGGGGTAGAGAAAGAGATACTTCACCGGGGGGCCACGACTGGCACCCCCTCTCCCGAGGCACCACGCCCTTCCCCAGGGGGCAAGCACCCACGTTAGAGGGGCTGGAGGCCCTGACCTCCAGAGCCACGACTGGCACCCCCTCTCCCCGGGGACCCACGCCCATCTCCGGGGGGCAAGCGCCCACGTTAGAGGGGCTGGAGGCCCTGACCTCCAGAGCCACGACTGGCACCCCCTCTCCCCGGGGACCCACGCCCATCTCCGGGGGGCAAGCGCCCACGTTAGAGGGGCTGGAGGCCCTGACCTCCAGAGCCACGACTGGCACCCCCTCTCCCCGGGCCCCACGCCCTTCTCCGGGGGGCAAGCGCCCACATTAGAGGGGCTGGAGGCCCTGACCTCCAGAGCCACGACTGGCACCCCCTCTCCCCGGGGACCCACGCCCTTTCTGGGGCAAGCACCGGGCCCAAATGGTCTTCTAGATTGACACCTGTTCTCCAGCAGTGCCCGGGCACCCCACACTTAAGCCAGGAACTCTCTGCTTTATTCCTCGCTGCCAAATAAGTTGAGCTCCTTTAAAGGGCACCTTTGGTGAAAAATCTACTTTTCAAGCTGTTTGGACAGACATATGTGCATGTATGGTGTATAGACCGTCATTTTGGGGTAATATAAACACACCCACTCCTTTTTTTTCAATTTAGCAACATAATATGGACCAATTGGAGCGGTTTTCAGATCGACCGCAACTTTACATAGGAGTAATTGTTGACTGAATTGATTGACAGCTGTATATTAACAAGTCCCGGTAGTCACGTGTATGATCATATAAACAAGACCAGATGTGAGCAAAGCAACCAGAAATAAAAGGTGTGTTCAGTTTGCTAGGATCATCAATCATCATCAAATGTGATCAAGAGTGAGTTTTACATGTTTAAAATGTTTTAAAACAGTGCATGTGTGTAATGAATTACAGCAATTTAGCTTAGCTTTACTTCATCAGCACAGCCGCGGGTCAGAACAATTATAAAGGAAGACGCTTCAATCCCGGTTTGTGGACGTTAAATCAGGTTTATTTTGTACATTAATATAACAGATATCCATACAGCAGTGGATATTAACCTGTATCATGCCACATTTGCGTGCAAAAAGAGTGCAAAGCTAAACGGGTGCTCTGTCTGTCTGTGTGTGTGTGTGTGTGTGTGTGTGTGTGTGTGTGTGTGTGTGTGTGTGTGTGTGTGTGTGTGTGCGCGTGTATCTGTGTGTGCGTGTTCGCGCATGAACTTTGTGTGACTCTGCAATGCAACTGCACAATAAATACTCATTAGTAAAGTTCTTACTGTAGTATTTCTCACAAACGCTACGTAAGATCGGCTTCCTTTAAGTCTGTCTGTTGTCTGACGCAGCCGAGGTAGGAGATTAAGGCATGCAGAAAGGCATGTAGAAACGGTGGGCGGGGAGAACTAGCCTTAAAGGAGCAGTACACCAAAACCGCCACCCAGTAAAAAAAATTATAAATAGTAATTTAATAAAAGGTATAATAAAAAATCTGATAGGTGTTTTGAGCTGAAACTTTACAGAAACATTCTGGAGACGCAAAACACTTATATTAAATCTGAAAAAAGGGCTAACTTTAAAAGGAAGTGGACCAGATGATGTAGGCTCAATGTAGCCATTGTGTAACAAAACGATTGCGCGCATCACCACATTAATATTTGGGAGAAGGATTACGAGCTGTTACGACAGACACAGTCATCGTGACACCACAGCTACGTTTTACTTGAATTGTTCATGATGCAGTGACCGAAGCACTACGATGCGCTTACGGTGACCTTACCTCATCATCCAAGATCATGACAGGAGAGTAACGCACGTGGAAGTGCGTTAAGAAATACAGACCGAAAGCAGCAAGTATCACTGCTGTTTAATGTCTGGTTCAGTTATTTATCCAAGCCAGTTTCTGTCAGGTATGGCAAAACCATGCTTTAGAAATAGAGATTATGATTTAGAAAAGTTGAAATTATTGGATAAAAAGTCAAAATTTGAGGTCCAAGGTGGAGGTCTAAATGTGTCACTTCTTTAATTCTTTAAAAATAACGAATCTAATGAAACATGAAATCTTTACAGGAAATTGAATCTTTTACTGAAAAAGAGATTTAAAATGTTAATTTCTAATATAATATAAAACATATAATTTCAAATAAATATCAAGATATTTTTTTCCAGAATTATTATATATATATATATAAAACCATTAAAGTATGTACATGTTCAAATATATATAATACATTTTTGAATATCATTTTATGTAAAATAAATCCATATTTTCACACAATTCTCAGTTAAAGATTCAATAACTCTCTTGGAAAAAAAATAATAATTTTATAAAATCATCTTTAGAGAATTAAGTTCCACATTTAGATGGTTTTTTCGCCACCTGTTGTCATAATGTAATTTCCACAGATTTATTCAGTCATAATTTCTTCATTATTTCTGCTTTTTATCTTGTAATTTTGATTTAGTTAATCATAATTTGGGTTTTTCTTACCTCAACTGTTTGCACAAGAATGTTTTGTCTTGGTGATTGGAGCTTCCATACAGAGACAAAAAGTACATAGCGCAAAATTCTGCAAACAATAAATATATATTACAAGCATAAATGTATCACATAAAATTATAAAGAAAAACAGTATTGCTATAAAATGTTAGTTATACAATATGTGACTTATTTGCAGACAGAAACATCACCAGGATAGGTTACTCTGCATTAAATCATTTATGTGTTTTGTAATTAACGCACTGTTACACACAGAATGAGAATGTACAATCTGCAGCCACTTCAGCTAACAAAACTTCAATTACTGTCTGGTTCAGATCAGACATAAGAAGACTGCAGCGGACGGTCAGGACAGCGGAGAGGATTATTGCTGTGCACCTGCCCAACCTTCAGATCTCTACACCTCTTTATCTCTATAGATCTTTATTATTAGATCAGTTGCTACCTGTTTTTTTATGGTCATACATATACACAACCCTTACTGTTTATGATTTTTGTAACGAAAATGTTTTGTTTATTTTATATCCACTTATGTCATTCTGTGTTCTTGTGTTGATTTGTATGTATCCTGTGCTCCTGAAAAAAACACACAAAACATTTCTTGTGTGTTTGCCCACACTTGTCAAATAAAGCTTATACTGATTACTCTGGACACGTTTTTTTTTTTAAAGAAATCTAAGCAGCTGAATGACAAGAATTATAATGTCCCAGGCCATCAAACATAACATTGCAGAAGATGTCTGGCCTTTCCTAATACAAAATATATACTACAGATCATTAACTGCAAAACATTTATTGTGATTTAAGTGAAATGACATTATACATTTTAAAATGAGCAGGTTGGAGAAATTATTAAATGATAGTGTTTTAAAAATGACACTAGTTTTAAAAAAAACTTGTTAACATGTAAATCGCGTGTTAACATGTACCTACGTGTTAACACGTAAACTGCGTGTTAACCAAGCGGCAACCTCCCGCTCTCCCTCGGGAAGCCAATATGGAAGTAACTGAAACTGCAATTCATCAAAATTCCGCTAGTCCTGGCTCCATAACAAATTGCAATTGAGCTCACTGTTAGAATGGCCAACTTTACTGCAGAAAAAAAGGTGTTTACAGCCTGGTACAAAGAACGATTTTGGTTCAGATAGCTATTATTACCCTCCATGACAACTGTGAGAGGGGTGAATTTTTTTAGAACTCATCCATTTCCTTTATATTAGGTTATATTAAGTTTGCATAATTAAGGGCGTGGCCACTTGAGTGACAGCTAGGTCTCGCTGGTCGCCGTCACTTCACCTCAGCTGAATCCGGCAGATTAGCCACTGATCTTGGCATATTCATTGTATTTTTGTGTTGTTTTATGCGGCTTTACACAGTCAGCTGCCTTTTGGACTTATTTCTTACAATTATCAGATGATATGGGATGCTGTGTGCACTTAATTGTGCCCACAAACCATTCAAGTGGCCTCGTTTCCCATGTGAGTAAAGTTGCATATTTGTATACCATCTCTATAAATGTATTTGTTTTATTTAAGATCATTTATCATTAATATTTTTCTTTAGACCCGTAAAGCACTCCAGAATGTAACAGATTGATTAGCTGTAGGCTCTAGAACAGTCATCTGAAGCGTTATCATAGAATGTTATGCTGGAGTTCATCAATAGTCTTGCATTTACTAACACAGACTACATCTGAAGTGTTTGGAAGTATTCGCGTTTTCCTCTTGTAGAAAAACATCATAAGAACAATGCTTAGTGGCTCACTGTATTACTACAGTGTTTTTAAAAGTCTAAACACTTTATTGATATAGTGTACAGCCAAGCACATGTGGTCAGAACACAAACGAGTCGCAGGTAATAGAGTATTAAGTGTTTCTCCCTAAGTAAAGTCTGTCTGCCAGGTCTAAGCAAAGTGCCAGCAGGTGTCTGTAGCTCCGCTCACTCTCCTTCTCTTTGCCCATGTTTGGTATCCCGCCGTGGGTGCGATGAAGCACGAACAAAATGGCGACGGTTGGCCGAAACCTACTTGTAGCTTCTTTTGCAGTGTTCAGAAACCTATGAGTGACGTCACTGATACTACGTCCATACATTTTACAGTCTATGGTGTTAATTACGCGTTAACGCGTTTGTTGCATACGTTTTGGCCCTAACGACCTTCCATAGTAGGGGAGCAACAGCTGCAGCGCGGACTGCTCAATCCGAGGCATCCGCCTCACCGTCGCGAGAGTTTTTTGGTACACGTCAGCGTGACATCAGAGCGAGGCGGACACAACTTGGACATTTCTATGCATACCAAGCGGCAACCTCCCGCTCTCCCTCGGGAGGCCAATACGGAAGTAACTGAAACTGCAATTCATCAAAATTCCGCTAGTCCTGGCTCCATAATAGAGCAAAGTGCAATTGAGCCCACTGTTAGAATGGCCAACTTTACAGCAGAAAAAAAGGTGTTTACAGCCCGGTACAAAAAACGATTTTGGTTCATATAGCTATTATTACCCTTCATGACAACTGTGAGGGGGGTGAATTTTTTTATAACTCATCCATTTCCTTTATATTAGGTTATATTAAGTTTGCATAATTAAGGGCGTGGCCACTTGAGTGACAGCTAGGTCTCGCTGGTCGCCGTCACTTCACCTCAGCTGAATCCGGCAGATTAGCCACTGATCTCGGCATATTCATCGTATTTTTGTTTTGTTTTATGTGGCTTTACACAGTCAGTTGCCTTTTGGACTTATTTCTTACAATTATCAGATGATATGGGATGCTGTGTGCATTTAATTGTGCTCACAAACCGTTCACGTGGCCTCGTTTCCCATGTGAGTAAAGTTATATACTTGTATACCATCTCTATTAACGTATTTGTTTTATTTAAGATCATTTATCATTAATATTTTTCTTTAGACCCGTAAAGCGCACCAGAATGTGACAGATTGATTAGCTGTAGGCTCTAGAACAGTCATCTGAAGCGTTGTCATACAGTGTTACGCTGGAGTTCATCAATAGTCTTGCATTTACTAACACAGACTATATCTGAAGCGTTTGGAAGTATTCGCGTTTTCCTCTTGTAGAAAAACATCATAAGAACAATGCTTAGTGGCTCACTGTATTACTACAGTGTTTTTTAAAGTCTAAACACTTTATTGATATAGTGTACAGCCAAGCACATGTGGTCAGAACACAAACGAGTCGCAGGTAATATAGTATTAAGTGTTTCTCATAAAGTAAAGTCTGTCTGCCAGGTCTAAGCAAAGTGCCAGCAGGTGTCTGTAGCTCCGCTTACTCTCCTTCTCTTTGCCCATGTTTGGTATCCCGCCGTGGGTGCGATGACGCACGAACAAAATGGCGACGTTTGGCCGAAACCTACTTGTAGCTTCTTTTGCAGTGTTCAGAAACCTATGAGTGACGTCACTGATACTACGTCCATACATTTTACAGTCTATGGTGTTAATTACGCGTTAACGCGTTTGTTGCATACGTTTTGGCCCTAACGACCTTCCATAGTAGGGGAGCAACAGCTGCAGTGCGGACTGCTCAATCCGAGGCATCCGCCTCACCGTCGCGAGAGTTTTTTGGTACACGTCAGCGTGACATCAGAGCGAGGCGGACACAACTTGGACATTTCTATGCATATACAGGGTTAAGGTTAAATGCAACACTTGCATTGATGGGTTTACATGAAGTTGGGATATGTCATGTATGTGGTGTATCTGAAAATGTGGATCATGCACTTTTTGTATATAGCAAATATACCAAACATCGTGATTTGTTATTTAGTCAGTGTGGGCAAGACAAAATGATATACAAAATATTTTTAGGAAAAGGTATAATAGATTGGCAAGTCTAGAGGATTCGGGTTTAGGTTCTAGATTATAGGCTAATATTTATGGATGAGAGTATGGTCATAAAGACCCTATATGTTAGAGCTGAACACGCAGCGCTGACATGAGTATTTGGTCTGAATGCAAAGATTGTCCCTTTTCCTCCCTTCCTCCTCGTTTCTTTTTTCTTGCCCTTTCTGATATTCAGACTCATCATCAGAATTACATCCCGTACAGTAGGTGGCGATAATTCTTTTAATGAGTTAGTCGCCATAAAACAACAAGAAGAAGAACGTGCATGCATTTTGCGCTGATCACCGATGATCGGTTCTGCGCATAGCTCCTCCACTCTATTCAGATTAGCTGCAGTTCCTTTCCAAACCGCTGAGTGTCAATGAAGAGCGCTGCTTTCTTAACCGCGTTTCCGCTCTCCGGCCGCCATCACGCTTCTGTCATTGCAGCGGCTTGATCCTTGAAGCGGTAAGTACGGTCAAGATTCCATCATTTTAGTTATAGTTACAGGCCTTGTTATTTTTATTCGACAAACCAATTAATATTAGGATGTAGCTTCCTGTTTATTAGACATGACGTGGAGTTCACATAGTTGTATTTGTCTGCTCGCAACACGCTGACCTTGTCTTGTTGACTTCTGTCGGTGTTAGAGAAGGATTTTCATTTCTGTTGTTTTAATTTGTCAAATACCTGTAATCAAAATTAAAAGCATCTAAAGTTTTTGTTATGAATGTGAAATGCGAAAAGAGAGCAACCTTATAGCTAAGTAACTCGTGTCTTTTTGAGTCGTGTATTCACAAATGTTCTTAAATAATATCTAAACCTTCACGATTCATTTTGGATAATGATAACAAATGAGGTAAAGTTGGTTTTATATTTGCACATGCATTTATTTTAACGGTCCCCATATTGTTTACCACGCTTCTTTGAAAATTCGGTCTGAAATTTTAATGTAATTATGGCTTCAGAACAGCATTACCTATTTGACTGTAAACAATGCTGTACTTTGATATTCATCCGCTGCTAATATGATTTCTCTATTCAGAATTTGCAAAGAATACAGATTTGAAATTATATTATTAAGGAGAAAGTCACAATGAGCTAATATGAAACCAACTTTGCCTCAATATATCTTACTGTATAATTCTAATGTTAAAATAATAATAATCAATGCAAGGTGAATTGTTAAACTATTTCTGCAAGTTTGCTAAACTGTTATGTTTAGTTAGACAAATGAGGCTTTATTTTGTTAAATGCACACAAAGTTGCATAAATTTCTGTAGCACAGACATTTTGATATTGAATTAAATCAGGTTATTTATTATTATTATTATTTCAAGGATTTTTTTTACAAAGGGGACTTGGGGTATCCCTTTTTTATTACTTCATAATTCAGTAACAGTGTGCCTAATAGGCATGGGCCGATATAAGATTCTGATGGTATGATAACCTTGGATAAAAATATCACGGTTTCATAGTATTATGATTACTGCTCTAAAATAAGTTCTTTTTAAATATCTGGGTAAAAAACAAAAACTTTTCCCTTTTGAATGCAATATATTTTATTTTGAGAAACATTTAAAATTAAATGTCAGGCCAAATTAATCTGTTTCCAAAACAGATTTTTGTACAATTTCAAATGGCATCTTTAGATGTATTTTCTGCTGAAGATACTGCTGTCCTAAAAAAAAAAAAAAAATTACACTTTCCTTAGGAATGGTATTGCAGAAAATTTTGACTGTTTTAAAACCTTGACTTTTCCAAACCGCGGTATACCTTGAAAACGGTTATCATCCCATGCATAGTGCCCAAAAAGAAATAACTTTTCACACATTTTTAAAATGTTGTGTATATACGTAATTAGGCAAATTATGAACATTAGTGTGTATAAAAACCTTGAGAATACAGATATTAATACAGCTGTGAAGCTTGGTGAATGTAACTGCTGCTGATGTGGAAATATATATGGCTCTGTGCAAAGAAAAAAAAATTGAGAAAGCAGTCCTAAAAATATATACATGTACAGTCATTTAAATATACAGACACAAACTAATACAGTGTGATAACTGAAATTTTGGATGTTGTTTTTCAATTAGGCTTAAGAAAACAATTTGTTAAAACCCAAAATGTAAAAATAAAATAAATAAATTGACTGATGCATTTTTTTCTCATGTTCATAATAACCACCTCTGAATTAAAATGTTTTGGTAGGAGCAGAGAAATGGCAGGTCGACGTGCAGCCGTGAAGGCCATTGATTGGCTGGCTTTTGCAGAAAGGGTCCCACCAAACCAAAGGGCCATGTTCAACAGTCTGAAGACCCGCAGCGATGCCATCTCAGCAAAGTGAGTCCATAGGACTTTACATGAAAAACATGAACACACGATTTGTCAAATTTGTAGATTATTTAGGACTGATAGGAAATTCAATACTGTTATGCTATTTATTTATTTATATAATGATTTATTTTAACCAAGCCAAGGTGCTTTGTAAGCCAAGATTGTTGTGGCCCTGAGTAAAAAAACAGGTCAGGTGCTGGTCAGTGGAGGATCCTGGACTTAATGTTTGAGGGAAAACATCTTAACAGAAGTTATTCTGATATAATATATAAATTTGCCATGACTCATCCTTTACAGCCCCCCCCCCACCCCTTCAGGATGAAATTTAAAATGTGTAACAGTTTTAAAAAGTTTACTTGTTTGTGTACAAGTCATTTTTACTAGATAGTGTGAAGAGTACATATATCTAACTATTACAGATAGATAGATAGATAGATAGATAGATAGATAGATAGATAGATAGATAGATAGATAGATAGATAGATAGATAGATAGATATGTATGTGTGTACATGTATGTGTGTATATAAGATAAAGTTGAGCTCTGAAGTATTGGAATGTCAGAATACAGGAGAGGTTTGCGTTTGTATTTTCGTTGTCTCGCGTTAATAATGGCACCATGCGTTCCGTGGGCACCACTCACTACAAAACGTGTGTGTGTGTGTGTGCGCATACATGCGTACACACACACACACACACACACACACACACACACACACACACACATATATATATATATATATATATATATATATATATATATATATATATATATATATTTATTTATTTATTTATTTATTTATTTATTATTTTATTTTTATTTTATAATTTTTTTTAATGATAAACGTAATTAACTTAATTAGGGTAACTAGGCAGGTTAGAGTAATAAGACAAGTTACTGTATAATGATGATTTGTTCTGTAGACAAACAAAAAATATATAGCTTAAAACTGCTAATAATATTGACCTTAAAATGGTTTTTAAAAGATTAAAATCTGCTTTTATTCTAGACGAAATAAAACAAATAAGACATCCTTTAGAAGAATTTTTTTTTTATCAGACATACTGTGAAAGTTTCCTTGCTCTGTTAAACATCATTTGGGAAATATTCAAAAAAAGGAAAAAAAAATTCAAAGGGGGGCTAATAATTCTGACCTCAACTGTGTATAGTAAAACAAACAATATTATTAGCCCTCTTTTTTGATTGTTTACAGAAAAAAATATTGTTAGCCTAGTTAACATAATTACCTAGTTAAACCTTTAAATTGCACTTTAAATTGAAAACTAGTATCTTGCAAAATAACTAGTAAAATATTATGTACAGTGATCATAGCAAAGAAAGTTAGTTATTAGAAATTATTTATTAAAACTTGTTTAAAAATGTGTTGAACAAATCTTCCCATAAAGAGATTTATTTAAGGAAATACGGTTAAAAGATTAAACATTTCAAAGGAGGCATAATAATTTCGACTTCAACTCTATATGTATTAAAGTATTTAAAATGCTGTCTGTCAAGTTTAATTTGACGTGGATATCAAAATAAGACGTTTAGATATTTAAGTTTTGCGTCCATTAATTGTTCTGGTGTTTTTTTACTTGCAGACTCGCATCCTTGTCAGAGAAACCAGCTACGATCAACTGGAGTCACTACAGAGCAGTGGTGGCCAAAGCAGGCATGGTGGATGAGTTTGAGAAGAAGGCGAGATCCAGTCATTTCTCTTTCACACCATTTCTAATTCTGCTGTTCATCTAATAGACTTCTACATCTGTCTACAGTTTGCCGGACTGACTGTTCCTGAACCAGTGGACACTCAGACTGCAAAGATTGATGCTCAGGAGCAGGAGGCTGTGAGTCTCTTCATACTGTAGTTTTTGCTTTCTCCAGTAGATGTCAGGGTTCCCTCTGGTCTGTTAATGGTTTACTCTACTAGTGATCTCCTGTCCTCTGACTTTGGTCTTTTAAACGTTCACCTCCCTTGCTCAAACTCTGGAAATTATGGCCCCTTAGTATGATGCATGCAGAATCTTTGAAGGTGGTAAAATCATCCTTAAAAATTCTCAAAAAAATTAAAAGTTTTTTTTTTGCATGTTTTTTAATATGTTTACCTGTTTTTGACTTGTTACACTTAATGTTACACGTACCATTTTATTCCTGTAACTTTAAAGTGTAAAGTGTTTTTGATAATTGTTTTAAAGTAACAAATTTAACCATTAATTTTATTTTTTTTTTTCTGATTATTATTATTATTATTATTATTATTATTATTATTAATAGATATTTTATTATTTTTACAAACCTATACAAGTACAAGTATTTTAATATGTGTACTCGACGATACAGAGTACCTATAACGATACTTCCTAGATTTGGTTTCAATGAAGTTTGTTTGTTTGTTATATCTGTATAAACGCAATCAGAGCCAATGTTATGTAGATAATAATTATATTTTAATAAAATTAAAACCAAAATAAACAATTCATTGCAAAAAAAAAATTTTTTTTCATTCATTCATTCAAAAAAAATAAAAATAAATCAAAGGATGGCTAGTTTGTATTAATGTGTTTTAATATTATTAAAAATATGCTCAGTCTATTTAAGCTTAACGGTTATATGCCGCCAATAGGCAAGCCATTCAAAAATCAGTATTTTACTGTGTACTGGTTTATAATGTATATTTTACAATAAAAACTAAATGTAGCATGTCTTGCTGTCATTTAAAACATGCAATTCATAACACACCAGAGCTGTAGGCCTATAGTCTATGCAGTGTGTAAACTTACATGGCGGTGTTGGTTACTGCACACCACGTTATTGAACTCCAATATCTATGAGGCAGATCTATATTACCCGATAGCCTTTATTAACTAGAGATTTTAAAAATGAAAGGCATTTTAAAATAAGAACAAGCAACAAATAAAACTGGTCCTGTGGATTTCAGCACCTGTTAACTTGCCAGTGTGCTTTGTAGTATGTTTAGCTATAGCGCTCTTATGCAGCGCATGTCAACTGCCAGAGAGAGAGCTCAAAGCCAGCATATAACCAAAAGCAAGGTCATATCGTTATAAGTATTCCATTAACAATACTTATTGAAATATTTATACATTTACATGAAATGTTTGAGATTGTGTGATCTGTATAGGCTGTCTGATCTTTACAGAAGCTGTAAACTGACACGCGTGCGGTGACAGCAGTGATATTCTGCTCTGACAAGAAGCTTTTATTTAGCCTGTAGTCTTTAGATTTTTACATAATGTTCCATTACTTAAAATTTCTTTCATTTTTTTTTATTTAAAGTTTAGAAATAAAATGAGTGCTAGCCTGTTTAGCTATGATCATTATGCAAGGATCATATTTCTTATTCGGTTTATTTTTCAGTAGCCTAAAGATTCGTTAATTATATATTTTATAAACGGACTGTTTATAAGGACTAAGCTATTAATATATAATACATTAGGCTAATTAATACAATAAGACATTGAGGTCAGGTAGGACAACAAATCGCATTAATGTATAGTGAATTACTGTTGAGTGGTATCGGTGCATGGTATCGGCCTTTCATGTCTGATACGAGTGTTTTAACCAAGTATTAACCCGATAATGGTATCGGTGCATCCCTAATTACTAAATATATATACTAAATATAAATATAATAATTTGTTTATTTATAATTATTTAATTTGCATTTAATAAAAAATCATCATCATTTTAATAATATTAATTGATATAATTATTAATAGTATAATTTTTATCATTATTAATATTATTATTATTATTATTATTAAATACAAATAAATACATTAATAATTAGTAGTAGTTTTTTTGTAATTATTTAATAATAATATTTTTTTTATGGAATTTCTGAAATCTCTTGGAATTTTAAAAGTTCTATTCCAAACATTGAAATATAATATTGTTTAATTTATTTTTTTTATCTTGTCTTCAGGTTGTAGGATATCAGGAACTTTTTGTTTGTAGCTTTAAATATTAGTTTCCATATATCAAAATGCAAATTTTCTGTAATGTATCAAGTTATCACGACTTTTTCACATGGTTTGCCTACTGTGTTATTGTTAGGCTACTTTTCAGCACTATTTTATTCCTGTAACTTTTAAGTCTATTTTTTAAGTCTATTTTTTTTAAAGAGTGTTTCTGATAATTTTTTAAAAGTAACTAATTAACAAGTAAGTTATTTATTATTATTATTATTATTATTATTATTATTCATTGTAATAATAATAATAATTATTATTATTATTGTTATTATTATTATTATTATTATTATTAAATCAATATTTATTCATCTAATAAATGTAATGTATTTATTATTTAATTTGCATTTAATAATAATCATTATCATCTTTATAATGATAAATAATTAATATTATTAGTAGTATAATTTTATATTATTATTATTATTAATACTAATAATAAGAAGAATAAAGTATGAAGCAATTAAATAGTAATAAATAAATTATTAATAATTAATTAATAAATGTTTATTCCATAACTATTTAATAATAATTATATTTTTATTAGAAATAGGTGAATTTTCTATTATCTTATAATGACGATTAAATAAATGAAAAATAACAATCAAGCCCTAAAAATATTAATACTTTAGGAAACACAACAGCGCCGTATTTATTGTTCATTATAGGTCATGGAGATCCTGCTTTTTGTCAATGTAAATCAGGAGATTTGTCATTTGTTTAAGAGAGTGGGTGCCCTGAGATCTTTCTGTATTTGTGTACCCGGAAAAAAATAAAATATTATGAAACATTCCATTGCCTTAACTCAGTGGCCACTGTATCTTTTATCAGTTAAATTTTCTCCTGTGGGTTCTTATGCATTTAATGAATTAAAATGCTTTGATGATAAACAACATCATTATTTACCCACGTGTAGTGTAGATATTTTAAAGAGATAGTTCACCCAAAAATATAAATTGCCATCATTTACTCATCTTCCACTTATTCTAAACCTTTTAAAACAGCCATTTACTTTGACTACTTATTTATTTTTCTGTTATGGATGTCAATGGCTATATTTTTTCTTAATATTCTAAAGAATATCTTGTTTTGTGTTCAACAGAAGAAAGAAATTCCTAAAAGTAGGCAAATTTTTGGTTGAACTGTCCCTTTAATAATGTATTGATCTTTTTTCTTTTTGATGAAGTTTTGAATTGAAAGTTTTACAGCAATGTAATTCCTATTTGTTTTTATTATTTTTGAAGTCATTCACACATTGTTTTGTGCTCTCTTGATGTATTCCAGAACAAATCTGCAGCTGCTTACCTGGAAGCATCTAAAGCTCGTATTGCAGAGTATGAAAAGGAGGTAAGACATTTTTGGAATGATCTTCAATGTTGAGTGATAGAATTTTATCAATAGCATCAGTACTGCACTTTAGTGGTGTAACGGATCTCAAATCTCACAGTTCGGATCACGTTATTGTTTTTCACAGATCAGAGGAGACAAATGTCATTTGCTTTCTATTTGTTACAAAAACTGTACTGCAAGAAACTTTTGCTTTTAACAAACAGAACTTAGAACCTGTAATTTAAAAAGAAATAATTAGCTGAATAAAAATATATTGTAAAATATTCAGTACTGTGAAATTTTTTTCAAAAAGTTGCTGATAATGCTAAATTATCATTTGTACAACCCTTAATTTTTTTTTTGTCTCATTTAATAAATGATTTAATTGAATAAATGATTCAGTTATTCACTTACAAACACTTTTTCATTGCTAGATGGACCATTTTTACTATAGTTGCATATCTTTATTTTTAATATTTGTGTTTAAAGTATTCTTAATTTTTAAAATAATTCATAAAGATAAAGCATTCAATGGAAAATTTTATTTAAATTGCAGTTATTGTGCCTTAATGGGAAAAGTGAGTTTAAGTGGAAGAGAGAATGCAGAAGGATGTTAATGGAGTATTCCACAAAAAAAAAAAAAACGTTTAGGAACCGCTGATATGCAGTCTAGATAACCAGGTCATACCTAAGATATTGAAAATTAACTCAACTAATTCAAAAGTAGTGTAACATTAAAATACAGAGACAACAATATTGTAATACTGTACAGAAACTGATTACAGGGTTCATACGGTCATGGAAAACCTGGAAAAGTCATGGAATTTTGACATGGTATTTTACAGGCCTGAAAAGGTTTTGGAAAAACCTAAAAAAAAAACTGCACAGTTTTGGAAAAGTCATGAACATTAGTTTAGCAAATATCTGTGTATTTAAATTAGAGCTGCGCGATATTGGAAAAATCTGACATTACCATATTTTGTATTTCTATGTATTTCTGTATTTCTGTATTTTTGTATTTTCTATGTATATTTATATAATGCGATGTAAATACAATTTCATCAGTTGATTTAACAGGTTTATTTAGATTGATTGATTGAGTGCATCTTGAATATTATATAATGAATAAATTACAAGCAGAGATAAATAAAATATAGTAAAGATAAAAGTGAATTATAGTTTTCAGGTATTCACTATTCAGGTACAGATATTGAATAATCAACACTGCATAGTCTTCATTGTATATTATTTAATCTTTATTAAAGTTACAAAAAATTTCCTGTTGCTGGATGTTTTAAATATTGAAATGTTCACACAGTCACAGGCCTTAAAGGGTTATTTTAATACTTTAGGAGTTGTTTAGTTATATATTCTTTTTGTGTTCCTTAAAAAAAAAAAAGAAAACTCATAAATGTTTGAAACAAGAAGGGTGTAATGAAAATGGTAATTTTTAGGTGAACTATCTCTTTAAAAATGCATGCAGATGATAAATGTTTACTCAATTATGATTAAACTATAATCCCAACATTGCATATCCTGTTATGTGACTATTGCGGATGCTGAAACCATATATTCTGCAGCCCTAACTTGAATATAGGTTAGTTGTCTTTACTTTGAAAGTTCTGGAAAAGTCATGGAATTTTAGTAGTAAAAATGTGTATGAACCCTGTAATTATATAATATCTGTTACATTTTGGAAGTAATTTGCAAATGCAACCAAAGCACAGGATAGCAGTAAGTAAATGGCTGTAAGTAACTGTCAATCATCCAACATAGTGTCTAGTAATCTAGAAAATAGTGTTACTTTTTTTTTTTTTTTGTAAATGTTGATCAGCAATATTTATCATGTGGAAGTTACAGCTTATTGCCTTGGCCAACCTCTCTCTTTTTGCATACAATACAAAGGCATTGGACAGTAACCTCAAAAAAGGGGTCAAAGGTTTAGTTTGAGCTTAAGATTTAAATTTTTTTTTTAATTTAGATAAATGTCATTACTAAAACATGTAAGTGGCAATTTTCCAATGTCCTATCTATTATTAATTTGTCCGGGCAACAAAAAAATCTTTGAAATCATTTTACTTAATTCAACTCTCCAGCGAATTAAAGAGCTCCTATTATACATTATAAAGGTTCATATTTTGGTTTTAAGGGTCTCCAACAACAGTCTGATATGCAAGCAAGGTCAAAAAACACGTTCATTGTCTTATATGTATTTATTTTACCTAATTATCCCATTGACTCCCATATGATTTGCTCAAAGACTCATTTGCTCCCAAACCCCTCCTTAGCGCGAAGCTAATCTGCGCTGATTGGACCGATGACAGCCTGTTGCGATTGGTCAACAACGTTTAGCATGAGACAGAGTAAAATGCCCCCCATGGCTTATCAACAATATTGAAGTAGTCAGAGTGCATGTGTGAGCATACCTGCCAACCGGGAGTCTCTCGTATTTCAGACCCATCTCCCGTCACCCTCCCATTATTTTATTTATCCTGGAAAACTCACGTAATTTCAACCCCCCCACACGATCCTTAGCATTTTGGTACGGTCTGTGAAACCCCCGGGTCGCCGCAGCTGCCACCCGAAACGTGTGTGTGTGTGTGTGTGTGTGTGTGTGTGTGTGTGTGTGTGTGTGTGAGCACAATGCAGGAGGACAGCATTAAAGAAGTACAGTTAAACACCAGCATATTGCTCCACTCTTAACCATGACGCACATTTAGTATTAATCCACACAGTGGCAAAAGCTGAACTATTTTGAACCTTGATCGCTGCACGCGTTTAAGAACAGCTGATGGTGGCCATAGCAATGACAAACGACAGGTAACGTGAACTCTCAAATGCATTTAAATCCATAAACAAAGCAGCACACGTCGCGTTCAACGTGACTTTACACGCAATATGAGAATATAAAGAGTTAACCAGATACAGTACAAGCGGTTACAAGTAACAAAATACAATTAAATACATAATTTGCAAGCTAAAGAAAACAAAGAGGCAACCATTTTAATCGCACTTACTTAAACTTGTGAAAATGGAGGAAGAAACCGGTCCACTGTAAAGTTCCTGTCAAGCTCTGACAAAGTCCCATACATTAATAGTCTTTTCTGATTATTTAACAAACGGCTAACGAATCCCCCGTTGTGAGCATGTGGATTACTGAAGCACTCATCAGAAAAATGAGGGCTATAATGCTGAGGTATTTTTGCAAAAATAAACCTCAACCACTGACTCTTCACAGTTTCATCTTTGGGTAGAGAAAATAACTCTAACTTTCCTCTCACACTTCCAATAATATCCAGCTGAGCACAGCATCTTCATGACTTGGTTCAACCGGGATCTGCTACAGTGCTTGTCTTCCTCTTTTTCTTTTCTACCGTGTTTGTGGGCGGGGCCGCAGGTTTAAATTTTCCTGGGTTTGCGCGTGCAACAATTGGGTGGGGCTTACGTTTCGTATCGACGTCAGACCAAAATGGCTGAAGACTTATTATCAAGACGATTCATTTGAAGCACTATGAGTCAACTCATTAGTTCATTATCATTAGTTTTAAACACTGTGCACTTTCAGATTTAAACCTTAGCTGGATATTTCACTTTGCTGAGATCTGTGTTACACACTACATGGAAGGTCATTTTCAAAAACCCATAATAGGGGCTCCTTAAGGTATTTTGCCTTTGTAAGGCCGGAATTATACTAAAACTGTCGTGCAGTTTCAAAATGTCTGACCCATCTGATTGTTTGTTCTTGGCAGCTCGAGAAGTTCAGGAACATGATTCCTTTCGATCAGATGACCATCGAGGATCTCAACAACACCTTCCCAGAGACCAAGCTGGACAAGCAGAAGTATCCATACTGGCCATACAAGCCTGTGACTGACCTGTAAATTATTATCAGCATAGTCAGAGCTTCCCAAGCCTGAGGCTGATCTGTATAGTGTGGTCTGAGTAAAAGCTTCCCCCTGTAGAAGTGATTCCAATCGTCAATGACTCATTGCTCTTTTGTTTGTCAATGGAAATGGAAAAAATAATAAATAAATTGTTTAAATATATTGGCATTGCTCTTTGTGTGTGTGTTTGTGTGGTTGAAAATAAACAGATGATGCAGCGAAAGTTTGAGAAGGCAACTTGTATCAGCGTAAATCATTTTAATGATGTAGGTTCACAAACGGCTCAAATGACTGTAAGTTTAAAAGCTTTATCAGGCTGTTTGCTGGGTCTTATGATGCTACAAGCTTGGCACACTTGTTTTTGAGAATTTTCAAGCTCTATCAGGTTGAATGGGAAGCGACGGTGTACAGCCATTTTCAGATCTCTCCAGAGATGTTCAATAGGATTTAGGTCTGGGCTCTGGCTGGGCCACTCAAGGACATTCACCGAGTTGTTGTGAAGCCACTCCATCGATATTTTGGCGGTGTGCTTTGGGTCATTTTCCTGCTGGAAGATGAACCGTCACCCCAGTCTGAGGTCAAAAGCACTCTAAAGCAGGTTTTCATTCAGGATGTCTCTGTACATTTCTGCATTCATCTTTCCCTCTATCCTGACTAGTCTTCCAGTTCCTGTTGCTAAAAAAAAACATCCCCATAGCATGATGCTGTCACCACCATGTTTCACTGTAGGGATAGCATTAGCGTGATTATGAGCGGTGCCTGGTTTTCTCCAAACGAACGATTCACTTCAAAGAGTTCAATTTTAGTCTCATCAGACCAGAGAATCTTATTTCTTATGGTCTGAGAGTGCTTCAGATGCCTTTTGGCAAATTCCAGGCGGGGAGTGGCTTCCGTCTGGTCACTCTACCATACAGGCCTGATTGGTGTATTGCTGCACAGATGGTTGTGCTTCTGTAAGGTTCTCCTCTCTTCCCAGAAGAATGCTGGAGTTCAGACAGAGTGACCATCAGGTTATTGATCACCTCCCTGACTAAAGCCCTGCTCATCCTGTGAGATTTCAGTCACGATTGTGTCATCTGAGACAAAATTGGGAAATCCTAAAAGATACCTGAAATTCTAGGGTAAAATCGGTGATCTTTGATCATTGGTTTGACATGTTCTCTGACAGCCACTTAGTGCCTGTTGCAATCAGTTTTTCCCTGCGATGGAGTTCTGGCAGTGTCAGAAGATTTCAGACAGTTTCCTGCAGTGTGACAACAGCTGTGATAAGCGTCAATCTAAGAACAAATAGGAGCTCAGAATTTGATGATGCAATCCATTCAACAATTTAAATGACTGCAGGGAAATGTCACAACAGTTTTTTCTTCCTGGTTTTATTATTGAGGCGTGCCATGTGCAAAATTGCCACTAATTGTTTACGTTTGCTGTGAGGAATCATTTCAGTCTTTATTGTCATTCAGTCTGACATTATGACAGCTGAGATCTTACAGTGTGACATGCTACAATCGTTCAGGATTATAAAAAAAAATCGCACAGTGTGAGCCGGCCTTAAGGCCCTTCTCCCCCTATCACTCAGCTTAGATGGCCGGCCAGCTTTAGGAAGAGTCCTGATGGTTCCAAACATCTTCCACTTAAGGATGATGGAGCGCTGTGCTCATTGGAACTTTTAGAGCAGCAGAAGTTTTTTTTGAAACCTTCCCCACCGTTGTGACACAAGACAATCCTGTTTACATACAATTCTTTTGTCTTCATGCTTGTTTTGTGCTTTGACATGCACTATCATCCCTGGCACCTTATATAGACAGGTGTATGCCTTTTCAAATCATGTCCAATCAACTGAATTTACCACAGGTAAACTCAAATTAAGCTGCTGAAACATCTCAAGAATGATCAGTGGAAACAGAATGTACCTGAGCTCAATTTAAGGGATTTTTTAAAATTGCAGTAGGAATGACCCACCACCAGCATATGATTTATTTATTTATTTTCCCAGCAGAAGCCTGACTAGATGAGTGGAAAATGTTAATTAAGTCCCTGCAATCCAAATCTTGTTTGTTGTGTTCATGTCTAGTTTCTGTGCGTCCGTTAAATAGCTTGGGCATCTTTGATTTATGGTCACCACTGTATAAAAGGATGAAGTGGAACCAGAGCTGCACAGTGAGTGTCTTTTATGTGATGCTCCGCTTTAGTCATGGCCGCAGTCTCAAGGCCACACCATAAACCTTCAATTGTCATGCTTGGATATTTGAGAAAGCCCATGTCCTTTAGGCCATGAAATATGCATTCTATGTGTGAGAGAGACTTTCTTCTGTGATAATGTTTAAGATGCTTCACCCTAAAGTACCTTCTTTTCCATTCAGGCCGATATATTCCTACTTATACGGTATGCTGCTAGGTTAGCTAACTACATAGGTTATGAGGTTAGGTTTAGGAATAGTTCCACATTATTACCCACTTTATTCAATAATTTTGGGAAGGCAACCCCTCATAAATAAGGGACTAAGCCGAAGGAAAATGAATGAATGAATGAATGAATGTTTGGTACGTAAGCCTATGCAAAACACGGTGTTAACCTTAGGTTACAATGTATCTTAACACTCAAACACTAGAGGGCGCAGTGGATCTGTATGTACAAAACAGACGACGATGTAAACATTGATGTGACTGAAAAAACTTTACTATGCAACTCTTTATATGTGTGCAAGGTAAGCAGCTGCTTAGGACCAGGGAATTTAGGGTCTTAATGCCATGAAGTCTATATTAATCATATAGCTCTTTCATAATTTTTCTATCCCATGCTGTAAAATGTGTCTATAACCATTAAAATTTTATTCTTATAACTTTTGAAACTGGGTGATTCCTATGAATAATGGAACGTTCCTTTCTGCACATGCAAATATTAAAATCTAATCACAAATATGGCTTAGTTTGTGAACTTGTTTTTTATTTGTGAATTTATTGTATATATTTTTACATTAAGAAGATAAAGGTTCCACTTAAAATATATATTTTAACATGCAGTTTATTTACAAAAAAAAAAAAAAATTACTATATATATATAAAATATTATAAAAATTACAATATTACAAAAAATTTCAAATTTAAATTACAAAATTACAAATATTACAAAAAAATTTGTATATTATATTATATATTCTCTAAAAAGAGAATGTTTAGAGTTTCAATGCTTGGGCCCCATAACTGGAATTGTTCAGGGTCCTGAAAACCTGAAAGTCCACCCCTGCCTGTAATCCTAAAATATGAATTATTGAATGTGATTCCCTGACAAAACATTCATTTGTCAACTGTAGGAACTCTAATACAGCGTGTCGGATGTAACCTGTAAAGTAATCCTGGGTTAGAATGTGATTATGATGCAATATCCGGAGGCTTAACAGGCACAAGGAATTTACTAAGCCAGTGGACGGTATTAAAATACATTCATGTATCAACCATACTAATAAGCTGTTTGATTCTGTGGACATTTTGTACTGTGGTTTTTACTAATAGGCAGTGTTGGGGAGGTTAATAGGCAGTGTTGGGGAGGTTAAATTTGAAATGTTATAGATTACAGATTACAAATTACCCTATTTAAAATGTAACTAGTGTACCTTTTCAATTAGCCTACTTTATAAAAGTAAAGTAACTGATTACGTGATTATTTTTTAATTACTTTTAAGCTTCTAATGGATATTTTTAACTAAATCATTTTCAAGCATTTATACCAAGCAGTTGTGACCTTACAGTAGCTCTGTTTACTGTTAGAATTTCAAAATCTTTCATCATTGTACTTAAGATTATATCAATTTAATTTTAAAGTACAGCCACCACAAAACCAGACCTTATAACAACAAAAAAAGTTTACTCTTTTAGTTAGTTGTGCAGGGTGATTTTTGTGACATTTTCAATAAAAACAAACAAACATCTAAGCAATTTTTTGCACTTTTCATTTTTAAATCGAAGCAACTTAAATCCAAATCAATCATATCTTAGTGATCAATAAAACTGTCAATGAAACATATGAGGGATAATTGTTTAGTTCAGTTATTCACTCTAAATAATATACTGTATCAAACATAAATAAAGTATAGTATATAACAGCAAACACTATAAACCCAATAAAACCAGGTGTTACACATTTAAAATACTATATTAATTTAGGTATAGTATAGTAAATATTTAGGAATGAGCATTATATTGTGTGTGTGTGTGTGTGTGTGTGTGTGTATATATATATATATATATATATATATATATATATATATATATATATATATATATATATATATATATATATATGTACATATTTAATTGTCATTTATTAGGGATTTATAAAGCATAAATAATCCTCACTAGATAAGGTCACAAAACTGGATGAAGTCGAGTTTATAAAGTATTTATTAACATGCAAATTAACTATTAATATATGCCTGAATAATATCTAATATATAAATGTTAATTTGAATAGTTTATTAATCATTTACTAACTCATCCTGAATGATCTTAAAAACCCCTCAATTACTCTTTACTACATATGATTTGTAAATAATTCAATACTTAATTTAGCAATCAAAAATGAATCAGTAACAAAGTATAAAGACACAATTAGTAAGCACATTACACAAGAATAGAATAGACCATTTTTAGCTGCAGTTATAAACTGCTTACTAACGTCTATTAATGTAGAGTTAATGCTTAACAAATAATGAATTCACCATTTGCTAATGCTTAATAGATGCTTCGTAGTGTGTAGTTATTATAAAGTGTTACCAAAAAATCTAAACAAAAGGCTTTGAATGTGATCTATAAAAACTAGTCCTAAACACAGGAGCTCTTTGATGACAAAAATCTGACAAATGTCTTGACATACAACAGTCGTTAATTGTAAAGGTCAGGACACACCAAGCTGAATTCATATGTCTGATAATCTAATAAGCCATATTGTCTGCAAGTATTTGAGAAATGTAACAAAATTACAGCCAGCCTCTTTGTGTTCCTTCTTGACTTGAATTGTTTACTTTCTGTCACTTCAGTTTTTGCTCCTGTGTTTGGATTCGTTGCTGAATAAAAAGAAAGGATTCAGTGTGCACACATCTAAAAATCTTTTGAATAGGTTTTAAAAAGGTTTTTTAAGAGTTCAGACTTAGATATTGCTTGATAATATTAGCAGGTTTGGCATGCTTTTCTGGGAGAGAACCCTGAGCTCGGAGACAATTGAGCCCAGGGCTCCCGCCTGCACATTTAGCATGTAAAAGGCTACGAGATCAGGTAGGTTTCGAGAGCTACCCCAGGAAAGGGGGAGATGGGAGAATTCTTCAAAAACGAAGATAAGGGAGTTATGTTAGTCGTGCTTTTTATAGTGAGTTTGGAATAATCCGATTGGCTTGTTAATGATTACAGATGAGAGACCAGCCTCAATCATATCACATGCTCCTCTCGAAATTAGTTTCTGAAACTTCACCTAATAGGCTATAAATACACAGTGTTTTTCATCCAACGATAAACTTCTGGTGAAAGGTTAATGTGACTATTTAAAATTTTAGAAGCATGAACCTTTTACAGCATTGACATCATAATGTACTTAAAATACTTAAAATACCATCAGTTTAATACTGATACTTAAGCATTCATTTGGTTGTTCAAGCATAAAACGAGATAGACCATGTAACGTTACGGTTACTAAAGTAACCCTTCGTTCCCGGAGGGGACGGAAATGCTATGTGGAAACTTCCACTATGGGGATTTCCTCAGAAACCAATCATCTGAAAGAGTATAAAAACGGGCCAATGAAATGCCAATGAGTTGGTGGCGTCAGCGTGCACAGCTAGTGTCAATGACAATCAGTCATGCTATTAAGACGCAGCAAGTGCAATGCTCGACATCCTTTTCTAGCTGAGGAGACTTTCACGCTCAACAGCTAAGGAACAATCGTTGTGGCAAAGGAACATAGCATTTCCGTTCCTCTTCTCGGGGAACGAAGGGTTACTTTAGTAACTGTAACGTTCCCCTTTGGATGGGGAACTCCAATGCTATGTGGAAACTTCCACTATGGGGAAATCTATGGAAAACGACACAACGAAAGAACCTTACCGCGTCCCTGGCTAAGGGTGTGCCACGCAGTAGAGAGAGCGCACCTACAACACCCCAAGACACAGTCTTCCAACGTGTCCCCTGGCCCTTACTTACCTTACTTACCTGTTCAGGAACAGTTATATTTTTCGGGGAGTCGCAATAACCCAGTAAAATAGGTTTTAATCAGACAGTACGTTGGGAAAGCGTTCAGTCCCAATAGAGAGAACGCTGTCGAGCTCACCTGCTACCCAGAGGGGAGACCTGGTGACAACCTGTGGACTAGCCCAGAGATGGGGAGTCCATGCATAAGGATGGTTAGCGGGGAGGGAAGACACGAGACCGCTTAGAAGGGGGGACTAAACCGTGGCTGAGTGAGCGTATGGGATCTCGCATAGCAGGCACCTATACCCAGAACGCGGGCTGATCAGCGGGCATGCCAACAACGTAACTGGCCAATACCTGACTCCTCCGCTGAGACAGATGCTGGAGGCCTCGGAGGAACTCTGCAGGGTTCGCCAAATGGGGAACTGAACTGACAAAGCTGAAAAGCGCTTGTATCTCCGGGTTAGGGAGAATGGCGCAGAAAGCGTGTTTCAACACCTCAACCGTATCGTTTCATCAATCACCAAGGGATACTTAATACCCTTGAGGAAACCGGCTCGATTGCGGATTGTAAAACCTTGCAAATGTATTGAGTGTCACCCAACTCGCAGCTCAACAAATGTCTGTCAGAAAGGCGCCACGTGCTAATGCCCAGGAGGATGCTACGCTCCGAGTGGAGTGCGCTCTCACCCCCGGGGGACATGGCTCACACTGGCTCTGATAAGCGAGGGAGATGGCATCCACTATCCACTATCCAGCCAACCTCTGTTTAGCTACGACACTTCCCTTCTGCCGACCACCTTAACAGACAAAGAGCTTGTCAGAGGATCTAAAGCTCTGAGTGCGGTCCACATATATTCGCAAAGCACGAACAGGACACAAAAATGAAAGGGCTGGGTCTGCCTCCTCCGCGGGCAGCGCTTGCAGGCTCACTACCTGATCCTTAAACGGCATGGTAGGAACCTTGGGCACATAGCCGGGCCGAATTCTAGGCATGAGTCACTGACCGAAAATGCCAAAGAGGGCATGAGAGGGGGGCGGGGTGGAAAAATCTGCCTCGCACCTCTGAGGAACCGGATGATGAGGTTATGCCTCCCCACGGTGCCGCCATCCACCGCATTATGATGAGCGGAGATGTCGGCCACGTAAACCTTCAGTGTGGAGGGCGACAGCCTTCGCTCCAACCTTTCCTGAAGGAAAGAAAGCACAACACTGATCTGTCAAGATCGGGGGTCTTCTCGGCGAGAAGCGCACCACTCAGTGAATAGACTCCACTTCAGGGCGTAGGCATGCCTCGTAGAGAGTGCTCTAGCCTGAGTGATGGTATTAACCACCGATAACGGTAGGTTACCTGAGTCTTCCTTGTCGTGTCTATGGTGTCTTGTCGTGTCTATTTGCATGCCCGCAAAACACAGCCCCCCAACTCGTACTGGAGGCATCTGTCGAAACGACAACATGCCTGGACGCCTGACCTAGGAGCACTCCAGCTCTGGACGGGAGCGAGCTTGCTCTTTTCTCGGTTGACCTGAAACCTCAACAGGCGGAGGTGCTGGAGCACCTTGTCTCTGTGCATAATCAATTGCTCCCGAGAGTGGGCTAAAATCAGCCAGTCATTGAGATAATTGAGCATGTGGATGCCCGCGAGCCGAAGGGGCATGAGGGCACCCTCCGCAAGCTTGGTGAAAACCTGCGGAGACAGAGAAAGCCCAAAGGGGAGGACCCGTACTGCCATGCTCAACCTTCGAACGCAAACTGCAGTTTTGTGGCGTGGAAGTATGGAGACATGGAAATACGCATCCTTCAGGTCTATTGCTGCAAACCAATCCCGAGGACGAACGCATCAGGTGATGCGCTTCTGCGTAAGCATTCTGAAGCGCAGTTTGTGAAGTTAGCGATTCAAAATGCGCAGATCTAGGATTGGCCATAGGATTGGCCATA
Source organism: Danio aesculapii (assembly GCF_903798145.1). Classification (NCBI taxonomy): domain Eukaryota; kingdom Metazoa; phylum Chordata; class Actinopteri; order Cypriniformes; family Danionidae; genus Danio; species Danio aesculapii. The sequence goes on along the minus strand of NC_079437.1, from coordinate 52,050,044 downwards.
GCCCGTCTCGGCTGGAGGGACCGGCTCGTTTGCACCCTTCACCGAGAGGACAGCAATCTCCTCTCACAAGACAGGGGCGGACGCAGGGCTGACCCTGGTGAAATACACACCCGTGAACCTGGGAGGCCATTTCACGAACTGTATCGCATAGCCGAGTCTGATTGTATGGATGAGCCATTGCGATGGGCTGGCATGCGCTAACCAGGCAGGCAGAGCCCCCGCAAGTGGTCCCACCTGCACGATCGCTGACGTGCGAGCGGCGGGGCAGCGTTGAGTGAGTGGGCTCACCCGGGGAGCACTGGGGTCCCACGGGAGAGTAGGAAACGAGAGGCTTGCTCTCGTCTCCCACCCAAACTCCAGAGGAGGGGCTGGGAGTGGGAGAGAAAGGAGACCGTTCTCTCACACTCCGTAAGCCATTGAAGAAATGCACCGATCCTGCGAGCTGGAAGGCATAGTGTCCCAGACTGGCAGTGTTCGGGCTGTCACATCCGGAGAAGGGGAAAATGCTCTTTCATTGAGGATTTGATGGCGATTTTTATTTATTTATTTTTTAACCAGTTAAATGAAGTGCCCCGCCCTCCTGCGGGGACAGAGCAAATTCCCTCCTCCCCAGATGGCCCATCTCAGGGACGCTTCACGATCCGTTTACCGAACTTAGCGGTGCCATGGGGCGGGGGACGCTGGTTGCCTGCGAGATGCTCAGCGCAGCCGCTTGGTCGGAGGCGCAGGCGGGGTCAGCGGAGCAAAAGCTACAGGAGAGCATCCTCAGCAAAAACCAGTGGATGTGGATGGCTCGGCGGGGGGGAGTGGTCATACAATCCCGCCGATAGAGATATTTCCCATCGCCTCCAACTGCTCCATCACTGGGGTGAATTCCTGGGCGAATTCACAGACGGTGTCTCCAAACAGGCCAGCCTGGGATATGGGTGACTCAAGAAAGCGAACTTTGTCTACATCACGCATATCACCAGGTTTAGCCTGAGGTGGCGTTCCTGGACCACGAATGTGACCATCGTCCTTCCCAGGGCACACACAGCCGACTTTTTTTTTAACATTTTTTTTTTTAGCATAGTCAGTTGCGGTGCGGAGCTCATGCTCACTCCTGGGTCGGAACCATCCTCGCGCAGCCGGGCCAGCGCCTGCGCTTGGTAGCGATGGTAGGTGGCCATACCATGCATAGTGAGGGCGAAGGTGCACGCAGCAACACTGGGAAGGGGATGGGGAGGCTTAGAAAGTCTTCCCTTCATCCTCCACATCACACCCCTCTAATCAGTCCGGCCGCGGGGCTGGGGGATAAACCGTCTCCAGAGCCACGGCCAAAGCAGCCTGGGGAAGCACAGCCACAAAGTCTGTTTCTAGATTTGACGCCGTGCTCATCATCCCGGAGGGAGAGAGCGGGTTCGAATCCTCATCAGACCTTGACAGCCCACCCTCCAAGGATGGTGAGGATGGAAGCGCACGCAGACCGAGCAGAAAAAAGTGCCCTCAAGACTGCGTGAGCTTACTGTGCACTTCCGGGAAGAAGGGGACGGGAGGCTTTGAAGGTCTTGCCTCCTTATATCCTCCACATAACACCCATCTAGTCGGTCCGGCCGTGGGGCTGGGGGATAAACCATCACCAGGCCTACAGCCAAAGCAGCCTGAGAAAGCACGGCCATCATGTCTGCTTTTTAGATGCCAATTCCGCGCTCTCCACCCCGGAGGGAAGGCCCATCCTCCGATGCAGCGATGGACATCTGATCCTTGGTGTCATCATGTGAGAGAGTGACCATCCAAGGACGGAGCACTTCTCTTCACCTGAAGCTTGGATGAAGCGCATGGAGGAGCGAGAGGTCCGCAGCCCGAGGGCGGCGGATTTACTCCCACTGTAACCTTCAGATCTGCCCGAGTGCCAACCGCAGTGTGGGTTGACAACTGGGGTGGGTCACTCTTTTGCAAGAGCGAGCCGTGATCTTAACTGCGCAACAGACATAACATTACAGTGACAGCATGTACTGTCCGCGAGCACTGCATTAACATGCTGGACCCCCAGACATGAAATGCTGAGCTCGTGCCCATCATCCGGGGACAGGAAACCACCGCATCCAGAAACACATGGTCGGAGTGACGTCTTGAAAAAGACGTGCTGCACAACCGTGTTGCTTTTTTAGGAAAGCTTTTTTCCTATATACAAACCGCTCTTGGAGGACCGGACGCGCTCTGGACCGGGAAAAGCTTCTTCTCGATCTCTCTCTAGACTCTCTAGACACAGGTTGGAGATACCCTCAAAGACTCTCTCAGAAGCTTTGTGAAAGGCTCTGAAAGCGAAAAGGATGTCGAGCATTGCACTAGCTGCGTCTTTATAGCATGACTGATTGTCATTGACGCCAGCTGTGCACGCTGACGCCGCCAACTCATTGGCATTTCATTGGCCCGTTTTTATACTCTTTCAGATGATTGGTTTCTGACGAAATCCCCATAGTGGAAGTTTCCACATAGCATTGGAGTTCTCCATGCGAAGGGGAACTGCTAGCGCCATCAGTGGCAGCAGGCTAGTGCAGAAACTCCATTGAAAATACTGGGGGTAAAATAAATGATCATATTTTAAAGAGATGACAGGGAAAAACAAACTTTCTGCGCGTAGCTACGGTTACTAAGCCACGATTAATGTGTGGTGGTTTTCAGGTGTGGCTGAGCGAAGGGGCAATTCCTTACTTTGTGCATGCTGTTTAACATTTTTGTGTAATGCATTGTAATTTTTAAAAGAGTGTTTGATACAAAGTAAAAAGAATACAACATTCTTATTGAAATGTAAAATTTTTATAGCATTATTGTAACTTTAGATGAAGTTAATGCTCAAATTTGTGCTGCCCATTACATTACAAACCACAGGAGAGGGCTAATTCTTCAGCAGGATATCGCTGCTTCTCATACTTCAGCCTCCACAAGTTCCTGAAAGAAAAGGTCAAGGTGCTCCAGGGTTGGTCAGCCCAATCACCAGACATAAACATTATTGAGCTGTCTAAATAAGATGAAGGAGGAGGCATTGAAGATAAAGGACACTTTCTTTGCCATTCCAGTTGACTTTATTAAGTTATCTTATATATATATATATATATATATATATATATATATATATATATATATATATATATATATATATATATATATATATATATATAATAAGACTTCAAAATAAATTGAATGCAGAAACCAACATGCGATGTCCTTGACCCATGCATTTACATTTACACTTTCTCACATCATCTGTGTTAGTGGAGTATTCAAGGCATCTGACATTCCAAAGCAGCCATATATGTTATAGATAGATTCACAGGGTTTTTTTTGTCAGCACATTTTCCAGTTCTAGAGGCATGTCTGTCCACCCATAATCAATTTCTGAGCTCATAGCAGCAACTGTCTGAGCAGCCAGACGTTCATTCACTCATAATGTCTGATTATATTTCTCAGACTGTGTCCAGTGTCACAGAAATATGAGCACAGATCACTCTTTATCTGACAAGACCATTGAAAACTGAAACTGCATGGTATAAAATGCATGAAATATATAGAGTACTATGCAATATACAGTCTTGCAAGCTATATTCATAGAATATAATTATGTTGTCGCCAAAATTCCTGTGATTTCATAATTGAAAAGAACACAAGAAACATTATGTTTTAAATTACATATTGTTTAATATCATATGTAAAGCACTTAAATATGAGCAATATCACATAAGTAGCAATGCGATATGGCTGTATATCGGTACTGGTTGGAGGAGTGCCTCAGTGTCCCACATGTAATGATATACAGCCACATCGCATTGCTACGAGTGTGATATTGCATTTATACAACAGTTCGATGGCATAATCATGTATATAAAAAAGAAAATCAAACACAGAGAGTCTAGAAACCCTTTTGTTTAAGGAATTACTTTCTTCCGCCTTTCCTTCACATTTGCAGCTGACGACAGAACAGCAGAAGTCGTTGCTAATTCACCAATATCACTTTAGAGGTAGTAATTGAATAAGTCTATAGCATAATATCTAAAGTGATGACAAAACAGGTGGTTTTGCTGACATTTTAAGATTATATGGCTGAACAGCATGAAATGCCATCAGTCTACATAGATTTCCCAGTATTTTTCTGTTGCAAGAATCATAATAATCAACCTCGAAAAAGCCAAAGAAAAGCAAACACTATCAGATTACTATGGTAAAAATACAGCACTACAACATACAAGAGAGAGTTTCACTTACCAGTTTTATAATGATTTGATCAGCTGTAAATTGAATTTTTTTTCATGCGAGTTTTTCCTCCCCTAAGGATGTATTATGTGGTCTCTGTTGCCATCTTGTGGCTGAACGTAAACTATCTTTGCTCAAAAAGGTACACTACTTATTACTTTTTAAATAGGGTAATATAGAATCTGTAATCTATTACATTTCCAAAGTAACCTCCGCAACATTACTTACACCATGTTTTAATGACAACAAAATCATAAAACATATAATCTCCAGCTGTATTTAATTTACTCTAGCGCACTTTCATTTAACATGAATTGAGGACATCACCTCGATACTAATTCTTCAACAATGATAGTATTTTTCATTTCCTAGAATAAATCTTGCAAAATGTTTGTGTTGAGCCCTCTTGATGTGTCATTTTTATGATCGCCGCCTCGTCACCACTGTTTACTCAGATAACACTGTGCTTATTGTGTTAACTCATTCACCTGCTGTGTTTAAACACCTGCAGTTTGCTTCCTTTGGTAGTTTTCCATGTCTGATTCTCAGGATCTATAGTTTAATTCAAGCCTGGAGAAGATTCTGTGAGCCACGTGAAGAATTTAATGCCAGGATTGTGCATATGTTTAGCAAGCGCTGCTGACAGAGTGTGACTGTTGTTTAACATGTACTTTTCCTGTGCTCAGCCATTCTTCATACAGCTGATGGTTCAGCTGTCTCACACAAACATGCACTCATGCACTTTTGTCCTATTCATTACACTGGGACTGGCTATAGATGGTGACATGATAATGATTTGATCATGTTGTTCCGCCGGTAAGTTTCTTAATAGGATGACAGTGTGACACATCTCAGACCTGACACCGTTCAGCAGATATTACTCATGTCCTGTCTGCTACATCTCACCTTTTTTGAAAGATTGCTTTCATTTATTTTGAGATGAGATACACCTTTAAACCATTAAACTTTTAAACTATTTTGGGCAGCATTGTAGGACCAGCAAATACATTTTTCTCTATGTAATATATATATATATATAAATAAATAACCTAAAACCTGAAGTTTTCACCATAAAGCGAATTGCTAAAAATCTCTACATTTGTTTGAATGTTTGAAATTATTTATTATTATTTGTAAAATATTGTATTGAAATGTGAAGTTTGGGTAAAGGGAGTCCTGTGAAATTGTTTTAAAACATTATAAATGTTCTAAATGATTTGCTGAAAAAACATTACAAAGACAAAGTGTGTTTTTCAGTACTGAATTGTGGAGGTAAACACTTTTTCACAAATTCTGAATTCAGGTTTTTTTGGGTGGGGATAATATAGTGGATTGATGATGCAATGATGTGGCACCACCGCTAAAATTAAAATAACTATTCGGGTTTGTGCCCACTGTAAGTAATTGTTTGGCTCCAGAAACACAAGCAATGTTTCTAAAAAACAGTCAGCTGTGAGCACTTTTCCAACTGTCAAAGCTTTTAAAAAGCTCTAAGGGCTCAGAGCTGAGTGTTCAACACATCCTAAGCACTGGGCTATGGTTAATTTCAATTACATTTTTCATGTCAGATTTAATGTTCACACTATTTCTGGGGCCTACTTCAGATTCCAGAAAAAGTGTCTGAGGTAAGGTTGCTCTTGGCAGACTACAAGAGCAATGAATGACCAAGCAGGAAGTGAAATATACAAAAATTAAAGGCATTTTCAAATAATGATCTTTATAAATTCTTTATCAATAAACTGTTAAACTGAAGCATATATAACTACATTATCACATTTTTAAGTACAAGATATGTTATAATATATATCCACACTATTTCTCAAAATATACTTCAGTTTACAGAAAGTGTCTGTGGTAAGGTTGCTCTCGGCAGACTACAAGAGCAGTGACAGACGACTGACAAGCAGGAAGTCAGATATCCAGAAAATAACGACATTTTCAAATAATGATCTTTATAAATTCATTTAAATTAAACTGCAAAGTTGAAGTGTATATAACTACATTATCACATTTTTTTGTATTGAACACAATACAATTTTTTTCTCATGATTTCATAATGTGTAACTTTTTATATTTTTGAGCATGTAACTTTCCATTTTACCACAGTAAAGCTCAAAGTGTCTTATTTCCAATTATACATAATTTGTGTTTGTAGCTTACATGAGTCAGGAACTATTACTATTTAAAGTTAGGTAGATGTAATTCCCAAAAGTGAATGCTGGGTAATGGGTTAAAATGCTTTAAAAAATCTTGTCAGATGAAAAAAATACTATAGTAATTTATACTAAATACTATAGTGTTTTTTAAACATAATGTAGTAAAGTGTTATACTTTATTATAGTATTTACAACACTTTGGTAATAAACGCTATAGCATATTGTGGAATCAACTGTCATGAACTAATGAACTAAGTGTTATAATAATACATTTATTATTGTAATTATGTATTTTTCTTGATTATAACTAGGACCAGACAGAATCTGCGGATATTTTTGCTATTTCGACTGAGAATTTTGTAAAAAAACAAAATATGCGGATTTAAGCGGAATTATTTTAGGAATATCATAACTAAATATATACTTAATATATGAAATAAAAAATAATACCTTTAATTGAATGTTTACAATGCAAATCCAATTAGATCCACTTATTTGGTAAACAAAGCAAGTCTCTCATATAATATCTCTACTACAAGACAGAAAATATTACTTTACAAGCTGTATTGTAATAAATCATATGAACATTTTTATATTAGTCAATAGTATTACTGAAATTAATTCAAAAACTGAATAAATATAAATTTACACACATTTACACAAGTGAATAAATAGACTCAGTGATGGGCTAAATCTGTGGATTTTTGCGCTCGCAGATTCCGTGTGGGCCTAGTTATAACTACATATTTATACGTACATATTTACATGTTTAAAATTACAAGACACATTTTCACACATTTTATAGTAAATTATATTAATTTATGTTTTCAAACACAAACATAATAGCAAATATCTTCATTTTATTCATTTACCTCTTGCACTCCTCACTCATGTCTTACATAAGTTGTGTCAGGCTGGAGAGTTTCAGCAAACAGAGCTCTTTTGTTGTGCTGGAGAAAACAGGCCTGAACTCCATCAGGTGATCCAGTGACTGCATATAGAGGCCAGTGAACCTGTTTACTTTTGGCTCCAGGCCTACATGACTAACAGTAGTAATTTGTAGTCTTTCCTGGCAGAGAAGACAGGCAGTGAAAGATTGGTTTCCTGTATGAGATGACACACTATTATTGTCTGTTTATAACACCCGAGAAAAAGACAGAGGATTTGCTTCACATTTCAGACTTATCATACAAAACAAACAAAACAACAGCTATAAAATCATATTCATAATCCATATTCACAGTTGTACATTTTAAAAATATACAGTTGAGAACAGAATTATTAGCACTCCTGAATTAATATTCCCCTGTGTATTTATTCCTTAATTTCTGTTTAATGGAGGGATTTTTTACAACACATTTCTAAACATAATTGTTTTAATAACTCATTTCTAATAACATTTTCAAAATATTATAATTCAGCTTAAAGTGTGATTTACTACTGATGCTTATGCTATCATGTCAATATCGAGCAAATTCTCTAAGGAATATTTCCAATACCTTGTTGAATCTATGCCATTAAGGATTAAGGCAGTTCTGAATCACAAAAAAACTGGTAACTGCTCATTAACATATTCACATATATTTGTTGTTTTACTGTGTATCATATAAAAATGTTATACAGTATATATGTACATACAGAAATTCAAGAGTTCCCACTTAGATATTGCTTGACAACTGTTAGCATGTTTGGCATGCTGTCCCGGGAGAGAGCCCTGAGCTCGCTCAACCGAGGGCTCCCGCCTGGTCCATAGAGCATGTGAGGGGAGTACGAGATCAGGTAGTTCTCAAGAGTTCCCCATGGTAAAGGAGGAAAGGAGGAGAAGGGGTGGATAGGGGGTTTCTTCGGAAAACGAAGATAAGAGAGTAGTTCTAGCAAGGCTACTTATAGTGAGTTTGGATTAATCTGATTGGCTAACTAATGAATGTAGATGGGTGGCCAGCTGCAGTCAATCATATATAGTGCTCCTCTCCAAATTAGTTTGTGAAACTTCACTAAGTTGTTTTATGCTTTTACTGTTTTGTTTGTCTGTTCATTATTCTTTTACTTTTGTAATTCGATTCGTTTTCATAAGGGCATCACAGTGGCAAAGTGGGTAGCACAATCGCCTCACAGCAAGAAAGTCACTGGTTTGAGCCTCTGCTGGATTAGTTGGCATTTCTGTGTGGAGTTTGCATGTTCTCCCCGTGTTCGCGTGAGTTTCTTCCGGGTGCTCCGGTTTCCCCCACAGTCCAAAGACATGCGCTATAGGTGAATTGGGTATGCTAAAATTGTCCGTAGTGTGTGTGTGTCAATGAGAGTGTATGGGTGTTTCCCAGTGATGGGTTGCGGCTGGAAGGGCATCTGCTGCGTAAAACATATGCTGTTTAAGTTGGCGGTTCATTCTGCTGTGGCAGCCCCAGATTAATAAAGGGACTAAGCCAAAAAAAGAAAATGAATAAATGAATAATTAATTTTCATCCGGTAAAATAATACCAACACAAATTACAGGTTTGTTTAACTGCATGCAAGACCAGGAATGCAGTGGCTAACATTAACAAAAACTCAAAATTAAAATAATTAGGTAAATAACTAAATAAATAAATAATATAAAAACAACACAATACTACTAATGAAAAGTCTAAATTATTGTGTCATATAAAAAAACATCATAACAAGACTTTTTTCTTCTCTATTTCCACCTGTTGATGCCCATTATGAGGCTTCTAGTGATGAGATGATGCCAACCATCGAGGACTTAAAGAACTACATATGAAAATTATTGTGAATTATGTTGCCAGATGTACATATGGCTGCATTTCCTCTTTAAAATGAATGCTGGGGGGTGGTATGACACTGTTCCTTTTCTTGCTTACCAGCTGACCGCTTACCGCCGTATGGACCAATTTATCTGATAGCTCGCCATGTACAGTACATCGGCGAACTTGAGGCGCAGAGCAGAGTTGACCACGACAATGAGATTTGAGTCCAGTAAAGAACGGAAGTGGGTAAGACAAAAGCAAAAAAATAAAACATAAACAAGTGAATAACGAGGTGAGAATGTGGTAAAATCAGGCTGCCATGAGGGCTTTTCTTTTTTTTGGATTGCTTTTGAAAACACTGTCATTTGGGTTTAGGGAAGTGGGTGGGGGATCACTCTGTGATTTTTAAAACACTATTGGTTGGTTGGAGAGGGTGGGGGATTGGTCGGTTGGTCAGTTAGTAACACTGACATCCGATTGGCCAGCCTGGGTGCCACCCTAAAATTTTATTTGCTGCTGGCAGTTCCTGATGCTAATTGACATCTCATTTGTCTAAAGAAGTTTTTGAATTTTGCCGGCAACCCTCAAGCTATTTTCAAATCAACGACGAGCCGAAGACAAGAGCAGTTTCAAGTCGAACAGTGTTGGGCAGTAGCGTCGCTACAAGTAGTGATGCTACTAGCTTAACTACATTTCTCAATAGCATGGCGGTAGCATCGCTACTTTATAAATCAATTAGCTTTTCAGTAGCTTTGCTATTATCTTAAGCAAGTAGCGCAGTAGCGTCCACACAAGCTACATTTACTGATCGCGGATCAATAAGTGACGGCACCGACATTCACAAAGTTGTGAAACCCATGACTAGCCGATAACAGTAAATCCATATGATGGCAAGTATGATGATTTCTTCTTCTATCTGTATTTTGGTGGTCGACAATAAACTTTTTGGTGCATTACTGCCACCTCTCGATCTGGTCAGTGACATCGTCAAACAATTACTAGTATGGGTAACACGAGAAACTTGCTTGATGGAAAGATGACTGAGGGAGAGGAATTATTTCTGAAGCAGGATTCCTTGTGACCATACCTTGAGAAGTACATGTTAAGATGCAATATTCTGATGCTGTGCTTAAAAATACTTTCATTTAAGTTATAGTAAGTACTATAATGCTTTTGAACTACACAATAGTGAAATATTCAAATTAATTTGTTGTGGTATTTTTTATTAAAAAGAAAAAAAAAATTATTGGATTTAAGTTGCTACAATTTTAAAATGAAACTGGCAAAAATAGCTTAGATGTATCTACGCTACTTTTGCCAAGTAGCTTTTAGCTTAGCCTGCTACATTTCCCAGAGGGTAGCTTTCAGTGTAGTTAATCTATATTTTAAGTAGAATAGCTAATAGCTTAGCTCACTACATTTTTCAAGTAGCTAGCCCAACACTGAAGACGAATAATAATACATCATAACATAATATTTTAAATACGTTTTATAGTTTATTATAAGGTTTGTTTGCTGAGGAACGTTTATTATCTGCTGTGTAAGTTAATGAGGCACCGACGACATCAAGAGATCAATTCGCTCTTTAGACAGTTAACGCTGTACTAATTTACGATGCTCAAATATTTTGCTAATATGGGGAAGTAATGTTAGGCTAGCTGTTTGTGAGTTAAATTTATTTTAAATTAAATAGTCAGCTCACATACTTCAGAAAAAAATGATAATGGATATTTTTGATTAGGATAAATGTGTTTCTAATTGAATCAGATGTAACCAGACTTTTATATTTTTGCACAGGGTCAATTAAACATGAAAAGAAAGGGCGAGATATCAGACTTTTTTTATAAAGCTTTTTCTTTTCAAATCCAGGTCTGTTTAATGTCTGCTATGTGAAATTCCAATTCCAATTTTTTGGTTTGGTTTTTTTTCTTTATGCTAATGTTTTTGTAAATGAATTCAGCATTGTTTTTGCAAATAACATTTTGAATTACTTAATTTATTTATTATTTTAGTACAGTGTTTGTGTGTGTGGACCCCCTAAAAAAGCAGTGTCCACCCCATGAAAAAAAAATTGTAGCTCCGCCACTGGTCAGATTGCATGCCAGATTGACCGTCAGGCCAGGAGCGTTGCTAGGGTCGAAAGGGATAAGGGGCTTAGCCCCAAAGAAGCCCCCCCCCCCCCCCCCCCCCCTAATTTTCTGCATGTCCTTAAATCTGAAAATATGATTTATTTTATACTGTGAGTTGTTATCCAATGTGAACTAAAGCTACAAACATGTTCATTTGGACAGAGTGATTAACTAAGGTGTAGTGTTGTCTAGATACTAGAATTTCTAAATTCAATACCTTGCAAAATATTGATTTTCAATGGGCTAGCATTTTTGATATAATTACAATTGTATCAAAAATAGTACAAAAAAATAAAGATCTATATGCTAGAAATATGATTACTTCAAATTTCTTTAGAGGGAGATTTTTTTTTTTCAGTTTTCCTTAAAATAACGTGATGTGGGCATTGAAGCACTTTAAATGCATAATGCCTGTTTCATTCATACTTGAGCAGAAATTCCATATATGCCTCACAAAAGTAGTAGAACATTCCAGGAAATCCCTAATATGCATGAAGGCATCCAGCTATTGCTGTAGTCAAATAAAAATAAGATCTGAATAAACATAAAACGGCTTTAACTGATCATTTACACGACTGCGACAATAAATGGTTTATATGTGTTCTTTCAGCCATCTTAGGTATTTTCATAAGAAAGTCGATTTATAATTCAATGCTAACTGACATAGCATGTTACAGTAGAATATAAAATAATATGCTAGATGCATGAACTCACTGTGATTTAACTATTACAGAAACATATGTGACTGGCTATATCATATCTAGATAAATATGTCTAGATCTCTATATCATATCTAGAAAGCTAGTACAATTTACGTTTTTCTGAATAATTTGCTTGTATTTACATTTATATGACGTGCATTTTATTGATTACAGTTATTTCATTTCACCAAAACTACACACATTTTATACTGTGAAAACAAATATTAAGCTTCATAAGTAGTTAGAACCATTCAGTTTCGCGAAACAGTTGTATAATTACCTCATCAGCTTCAGCTCCTCAAAATAATGAATAAATGATGACAGTGCAGTGACAGGATTTTTTAACGCCATGTGACAACAGTGCCGCTCCCACCTGCTGGTAGAAACAGGTACTGCTAAACAGCTGACTATTTAAATACTCGACACAAACGCTGCGTTAAAGGGCACGTATGGTGAAAAATATACTTTTCAAGCTGTTTGGACAGACGTGTGTAGGTATAGTGTATAGACCCTCATATTGTAAACACACCCCTTTTTTTTTCAATTTAACAACATAAAAAAGGTGAAGCAATTGGAGCGGTTTTCAGACCGACTGCAACTTGATGTAGGAGTGCGGTCTGCCCGCCCACCTAATTGATTGACGGCTGCGTATTAACATGTCCTGGTAGTCACGTCCCTACTGAAAAAAAACAGCTTAAACCAGCCTAGGCTGGTTGGCTGGTTTTAGCTGGTTGACCAGCCTAGTTTTAGAGGGGTTTTGGCCACTTCCAGGCTGGTTTCCAGCCATTTCCAGCCTGGTCTTAGCTGGTCTGGCTGGAAAATGACCAGCTAAATCCAGCTAAAACCAACTTGACTAGCCTGGTTTAAGCTTGACATAGCTGGTTTTAGCTTGTCATCTCCCAGCCTGACCAGCTAAGACCAGGCTGGAAATGGCCAAAACCCCTCTAAAACCAGCCTGGTTGACCAGCTAAAACCAGCCTACCAGCCTAGGCTGGTTTAGGCTGTTTTTTTCAGTAGGGGTGTATAATCATACCAACAAGAGAGGACGTGCGCAAAGCAACCAGGAATTAAAGGTTTGTTCAGTTTGCTAGGATCATTAATCATCATCAAATGTAATCAAGAGTGAGTTTAACAAGTTTAAAATGTTTTTAAAACAGTGCACGTATGTAATGAAATTACAGCAATTTACTTTAGCTTTACTTCATCAGCACAGTCATGTGTCAGAACTATTATGAAAGAAGACGCTTCAATCCCGGTTTGTGGACGTTAAATCAGGTTTATTTTGTACATTAACATAACAGATATCCATACAGCAGTGGAGATGAACCTGTATCATGTCACATTTGCATGCAAAAAGAGTGCAAAGCTAAACGTGCGCACTGTCTGTCTGTGTGTGTGTGTCTGCCCTGTGCATGTGTGTGTATATCTGTGTGTGTGCGTGAACTTTGTAACGACATTGTGTGTGACTCATCGTAGCAACTCTACAATAAATACTTATTGGTAAAGTTCTTACTGTAGTATTTCTCACAAACGCTATGTGAGATCTTCTTCCTTTATGTCTGTCTGTTGTCTGAGGCAGTCGAGGGGGGAGATTAAGGGACGCAGAAAGACACATAGAAATAGTGGGTGGGGAGGACTAGCCTAAAAGGCACAGCACTACAAAACCACAATCTGATGCAAAAGGTATAACAAAAAATCTGATGGGTGTTTTGAGCTGAAACTTTACAGACACGCAAAAGACTTATCTTAAAACCTTAAAAGGGGTAACCTAGGTGCCCTTTAAGTAGAATGTGCGTGATGTATGGTGTAATTTTATGTACTTAGATAACAAAATAAATGTTATACAACCTATTTTTATTTAAGTGCAACATATTCCAAAAGATCAGGGGCTTTTGACAATATATTAGGGGCTTAAGCCCCCAAAGCCCCCCTCTCGCAATGCCACTGCGTCAGGCCACAGGGAAACGTCCCAGTGCTCCCTATGGCCAGTTTGCCCCTGCATGTATACATATACATCACCTATATACCATATAACTGCAGGTTAACTGTGCTATATATATATAAGTTACTAGTTAATTAGTTAAAGTTATTAGTATCTAATAAAGTTATGGTAACTAATCACCTTAACTTTTCTGATTGTGATTGTAATACAATAATGTGCAAGTTTTGTAAAGCTGATTTGAAACAATAATTGTGTGAAAAGCGATGTACAAATAAACTTTAATTGAATTGAACTGAAGACAGCTTTGCACATTCTTGACCTCTTTCTGTAACGCATATTTCCAAAAGAAAAACACTCGCTCTCCAACAATCTCTTGCACACATCTGTGGAATGGCATCAATGTCTCTGTCAATGTCCTTCAACCCCCACCTTTCCTTCACTCTCACTTTGTCCCACAGCAATCCGCTCACATCCGCCTCTGTGTGGCCCTGCCGTCTGCACTTCCCATCTATCAATCTCCTTGTCCATTGTGCCACAGTGGGATCCATCCATCATCACGGCCCGTCCGCCTGCTGCTTCCTGCTGAGCCCAAACCAACATTGTCACCTCACAATGGCTGTTGTCTCCGTGACACAGGCACGACCCCGTCTGCCCTCATTCCTAATGGCTGAATCTATCCCAGGTTCGTTCAGGTCTGCTCATGTCCTCCATGAAGTGGTCCGGGTCAGGATGGGTCGCTCTGGTTGCCAGGGGCTCCGTCAGAGGAGCAATAACAGCACAGACGCTCTTTACACTGAACAAACACACACTGATAGTCGAGTGTTAAAGAGATGCCTGCTTGTGAATTAATAGAGACGTCGTTCCTCTACAGATGCTAATGCGTGTCAGATTTAAGATCTGGGAGGAGCTTGAGTGAAACTGACAACAGTGCACTTGATTCAAGTAAACGTTCAGTCAAAATGACATTTCTGTCAGCATTGTGCACTTCTAAAGTGCAGGTTTCATTTTGAACAGTTCTATTCAGAGAGCTTTTGTTTATCAAAGGGGTGATCTAATGTGATTTCATGCATTCAGAGTTGTTTACACTGTTAAAAGGTTGGACTTTAATGCTTAAGCATGGGTCAATTTCCAACAAATTATTTGGAAGTAACATCGATTATTATTTTTTTCCTGGTTGTAACTAGTTTTTCCCAGCCTAGGAATTAGTTAACCAAGGGTGGAAATCCTTGTATGGACGCTTCTCTTGAAAATAGTGCAAGTGCTACTATCGTGAGCACCAAAAGTTTGGCTTAGTCCCTTTCCAAAAAAATATATGCATAAATAAAAAAGAATATCAGGATAGGTTTTGTAGTGGGAAGGCCACCAAAAATGTATTCCCTTGGTCACCACCATTCACTGTAAAAAAAGCTGGGTTCCACACGATCCATTTGTTTTAGGACAACATGAAAGAAAACTTATTAGTTTTGAAAATTAGAACATAAAATAAATTAAGTTGCATCCCCCCGCCCTCTAATAAAATACCAAAATAATTTTTGAGCTCATTTTAAATTAGTAGTTTGAACAAACACCAAACATAATTTTTGGAGTGTGTTTAATGTACAGTGGCCGAGAAAGAGCTCAATGTGCTGCAATTTAAGAAAACACATGCAATTACAAAAAATGCCAGCAAACTGAGAAAAGATCTTTATCCGTTTGGCATCACATGCACTGCAAACCCTCACAATGCAAACACATTTTTAAAACAACGCAGCACTGCTCACAACACTTTCAAATAGCACAGAACACAATGGAAATGTTTCAAGAGGACCCTAAAACCTGGACCCAGCTGTTTAGGTTATGGTTATTTAGGCTAATAAATTATTCAATTCAATTCACCTTTATTTGTATAGCGCTTTTACAATGTAGATTACAAAAGTCAATTACAAAAGACAAGGGACTCAGAATGCTAAAATAAACAAACAAAAACTCACCGTTCAAAGATCACCTATAACTTCACTGAGCAATAGTCACAGCACAGTGGCATCACATTTTTGGGTCCACTTGAAACATTTCCGTTGTGTTCCGATGTTTTTGCAAGTGTTGTGAGAAAATTCTGCACTTTTTATTAGTTTGCTTTGTGAGAAACTGTAGTGTGTTTTATTAATTTGTGACCAGACTGGATGATCAACAGTTTTCTTTTCTTAAAGGGCACATAGGTTACCCCTTTTTCCAGATTTAATATAAGTCTTTTGTGTCCCCAGAATGTGTCTGTAAAATTTTAGCTCAAAACACCCATCAGAGTATTTGTTATTTGTTAAGTGTCTGTATTATAGCCGGTAAAACTTGGTTGCTGTTTTTTTTGTAATGGGCCTTTAAGGCTAGTCCTCCCCGCCCACCGTTCCCACGTGCCTGTCAGCAACATGCCTCAATCGCTGCCCTCGGCTGCCTCAGGAAGCAGATCTCACGTCGCGTCTGTGAGAAATACTACAGTAAGAACTTTCCCAATCAGTATTTGATGCATTTTTTTGTGAGTTGCAACCATGAGTCACACACATTGTCGTTACAATGTTTACGTGCACACACAGCGAGGACACGCACGCACACACACACATAGCGCAGACACCCACACACACACACACACACACAGAGAGACGGAGACAGCGCGCGCGTTTAGCTTCGCACTCTGTTTGCACGCATATGTGACAGGATACAGGTTAATCTCCACTGCTGTATGGATATCTGTTATGTTAATGAACAAAATAAATCTGATTTAACGTCCACACACCGGGATTAAAGTGTCTTCCTTTATAATTGTTCTGACACGCGGCTGTGCTAATGAAGTAAAGCTAAGCTAAATCGCTGTAATTCATTACACACATGCTCTGTTTTAAAAACATTTTTAACTTGCAAAACTCACTCTTGATCACATTTGATGATGATTGATGATCCTAGCAAACTGAACACACCTTTTATTCCCGGTTGCTTTGCGCACATCTGGTCTTGTTGATATGATTATAGACGTGACTACCGGGACATGTTAATACGCACAGCTGTCAATCAATTCGGTGGGCGGGGGGATCGCACTCCTACGTCAAGTTGCGGTTGGTCTGAAAACCGCTCCAACTGGTCCACAGTTTTTTATGTTGTTAAACTTGAAAAAAAAGGACTGGGTGTGTTTATATCACCCCAATATGACTGTCTATACACTATATATACACACATGTATGTGCAAACAGATTGAAAAGTAGATTTTTCACCATAGGTGCCCTTTAAATTCAGACAAAACAGAATTATTACTTATTGGGCCTAAATCCTGTACACAGCAGATCTCACAACTCAACCTACAATTAGAGGGATACAAAGTTAGCATTAGCTCTTCAATAAAAGATCTGAGTGTTATATTAGACAGCATTTTAACTTTTGAAAATCATATATGCCATGTCTCAAAAAACTGCCTTTTTTCATCTGAGAAATTTTGCTAAGTTACGAAGTATGCTATCCATCTCAGATGCAGAAAAGCTAGTTCATGCTTTTATGATTTCTAGGCTGGACTACTGTAATGCTCTGTTTGCTGGTTGCCCAGCATCCTCTATTAACAAACTTCAGCTAGAACAAAATGCAGCAGCCAGAGTTCTTACCAGGTCTAGAAAATATGATCATATCCCCCCAATTTTATCCTCCTTACACTGGCTGCCTATTAAGTTTCGTTTTGATTTTAAAATATTGCTTCTTACCTATAAAGCTTTAAATAATCTAGCTCCTGTTTATCTAACCAACCTTCTGTCTTGCTACAATTCAACCCGCTCTTTAAGATTTAGAATAGCAA
This sequence comes from Danio aesculapii, assembly GCF_903798145.1. Taxonomy (NCBI): domain Eukaryota; kingdom Metazoa; phylum Chordata; class Actinopteri; order Cypriniformes; family Danionidae; genus Danio; species Danio aesculapii. Next base: position 52,032,340 of record NC_079437.1, on the reverse strand, counting down.
AGTCTACTAAAGGAGGCCGAGCCTTCTTGTTTATGGTTCCTAAACTCTAGAAAAGCCTTCCTTCTGTCTGAGGCTTAGACACACTCTTGCAGTTCAAAACTAGATTAAAGACCTATCTTTTTAGTAAAGCATACACTCAATGCATCACATAGCGGTATTATGCATGAATGTGCTCCAAGCATCTTGTTTATACACACTATGAACAGCAGCTACGCTAATTATTCTCTTTATTGTCTATTTCCACCTGGGGATGCTCATCTTACGATTATGCAGTGCCAGTGCCACTCATGCGATCCAAGACCTGTGACGAGATGAACCCAAGGTTTCCACAATCCCGGACCAGGCCATATCCTGAGCAGCTACTCTGGTGGTCATGGAGGAGTAGAGAGCATGCGTCTGATTCCTGTGAGACTCCAGGGACAGACAAGTCTTCACTGACATCCAGCGTTCTCCAGCCTCCGGTGCCTAGACTGCAGCTCTGCACAAGACGTTTGGCCATAGGAAATATGGTCATGCCCAACTGAGCCTGGTTTCTCTCAAGGTTTTTTATCCTTCACTTTCGCCAATTGGTGAAGTTTTTTCCTTGTTGCTGTTGTCACTGGCTTGCTTAGTTTGCTTTCACTCTCAGCAGTGAATATTAAACCACACTGACCTGAACTGAACTAATCTAAACTGAACTGAACTTAAACTCTGAAAACTGAACTGACACTGTTTCAATTCACTAAAATCTACTGTCTAAAGCTGCTTTGACACAATTCACATTGTAAAAGCGCTATACAAATAAAGATGATTTTAATTGACTACATTTATTTTAGTTCAGCGATTATCTTTTTTTAAAGCTAATAAATTACACTAAAAATTTACTCAAATATTATAACTTCTTTTTTTAAAGTAATGCCTTACTTTATTCATTATTAGAAAAGTAATATTTATATGAACTCACATGTAACACTGGATATAACAGATCATGTTTGAAGGAGCTGCAGTCATTCACACAAGGGTGTGTGGGAACAAATTCACACAGACAACCTTCAACGTCTGTAATGGTTTGCTGCTCAAAATCTGATGGAGAAAGAAAAGGAAGAAAACTATGGTAAATGAGCCCCCATTAGATACCACTTTAAGTATAGTAAACATTCTAATTTAATTACCAACAAATTCATCTTGCTATATCAATTGAGGTTATCACGAGTCCCCCCTCATCTCTGGCGGGAGGCTTATCAGAGCACCAGACAATGCAGTATGTCATTGTACCAAGATAATGAATTCATGACATCATGAGAAAGTTCTTACCCCAGTGACATATTCTCCTGTTGCCATGGGGCCACTAAAATGGCACTGCCAGCTCTGAGCAAATGGCGACTGGGGGGAGGGAGCAGAGTAAACAGAACTGTCTTTGGTACTGTGTTTGTCCAACATCTTCCTCTTCTCTCATCTAGACACAGCTTGTTTTGAGAGGGCCGATCTCAAGGGTCCCGGGTTATTGCTTACAGATCCCACATATACGGCTTCATTGACTCATGCGAGGTGACAGAAGCTCAACACACTGTGGTATCGGGTGCAAGCGACTGGCAGAAGGGGAAGTTTGTAAATCCAGTGCGACATGAACATATTGTCAGATTGGGTTTGATTTAACACACTCATAAACGCATTCGAGGCTACATATCAGAAATGGCTCCAATAAAACAGCACTGGCAGACTTCCTGAAACAAATGTCAGATGAGAACTGATAAGCCCGTGGGTGATTTATTGCGCTTTAAACATTTCAAACAAGTTACAAAGTTGTTGAGTGCTTGGAATTTCTTGTTATTCGTCTAAGCTCATATCTATGCTTTTGTTCTCCTGAACACAATAAAAATAAACAATTAGCAAACAATTAATTAACATGCTTATCTTAGATAACTTTTTCTAGCATGAGAACTTCTTTAGTTGTTACATAGCTGCCGGTTTTTCAATGGCAAGTAGCAAATTGAGGTTTGTCAATGTGTCATTAGTCTTTTGTTCATCAAATTATTCATTGTAAAAGTCTTTGCAAGAAATTTTGCCTACTTCGATAACTATACACAGGGTTCATACACATTTTTACAACTAAAATTCCATGACTTTTCCAAGACTTCCAGAACTTTCAAGTACATTTTCCTGATGTAATGTCTACATTAACATGGTAAATAATAAGAAAAACAATGACGTTCACATTTATTACAGCATATCTTAGAACATGCAACAATCTATTTTGTTTAAATTAGTTTTTATTTATATCTATGTAAAATTTATTTTGATAATGCTTACACAGCACTATCAACGTGAGAGCAGGTTTTTGGCCAAGGACTGAAAAGAAGTAAAGACAACTAACCTATATTCAAGTTAGGGCTGCAGAAAATATGGTTTCAGCATCCATATCGCAATGTGTGCATCAGCAATAGTCACATCGCAGGATATGCAATGTTGGGATTATAGTTTAATATAGAGTTTAATCATAATTGAGTAAAAATGTATCATCTGCATGCATTTTTAAAGAGATAGTTCATCCAGTCATGCTCTACTGAAAATACTTTTTATAATTGTGAACATTTTAAACCATATATAGTTTTCAATAGTGCCTATTAGATGGTTTGGAGTCATGTTTTAATAGGAAGTACTTTATTTCAACATAGGAATGAAACTATTAAAATCATGTGTTATCAGTGTTTGAATGTGCAATTTTAAGAGTTTACACTTATTCACTGTAAACTAACTGCTCTCTTTATCAGTTAATAAACATTCTCTTAAAATTACACTATCAGGCCTGTAGCCAGCTTATTGAAAGGGGTGCTGTTTCAGAAAAACTAAACCTTTTTGCAGTTATTCGCCTCATTTTCTATTTAATTATGAGGTATAAATATTGCAATTTAATGAAATTTTAAGAACAAATTTTTGCTGGATTAGCTTGTCAGATGGTTATCATAACCACACTTTTTGATGTACCAAAAATATTTTCAACCATTCTGTCAAATTGCTTACCATACTATTTTACAATTTTAAGTGTTTATTTACAAATGTGCATTTAAACTGTAAGTTTTATTTGACAGTTATATAAATAATGAAAATTTTTAATACAAAATATGAAAAGATACTTTAAAAAAAAATACAAATTTATTATCATCTATCATAAAATCTTTTTTTAGAAATCTGTTAAAACTTGTTTTAAATTAAAAACTAAAGCCTATCCCTACAGAAAAAAACAGTTTAAACCAGCCTAGGCTGGTTGACTGGTTTTAGCTGGTCGACCAGCCTGGTTTTAGATGGGTTTTGGCCATTTCCAGCCTGGTTGGTCAGGCTGGAAAATGACCAGCTAAAACCAGCTTGACCAGCCTAGACAAGCTGGGAGCCCAGCCAAAACCAGCTATGTCCAGCTTAAACCAGGCTGGTCAAAGGAAGCGCGTCACAGGTCGTCATAGTTCAAAAATGAAACAATGTGATGTGAATATAAAACCAACTTCACCTCAGTAAAGCAGGCTAGGCGGAATAGTGCTATTTACTGATGATTTGTTGTTAAAATAAATAAAATCTACATTATCAATGTTGTAAAAGGTCCCTTATGAAACTGAAAATAGTCATATCAATTTTTCACCCTGAGATTTCAGTGGGTGAACAACACCTCTGTGCATATAACCCATTTGTGACAACAACATCTACATCAGCTTTGCGTGAAGTTGAAATAGTTTTAAAATCTATCATTGTCTAAAAGAAATCTTTCAGCCATGGTGTCATTCTTCCTCCAGCGTGCAAAGGTAACTCCAATATTGATTCAGGTTTTTAAAAAGTTTTGATTCAGCATGATTTTACCACTCGTGCTCTCTCTCTCTCAAGAACGTGCAGTGCGTCAATGCACAAACGGCGGATCTGCGTGTAAAAAGCTGCGCATTAGTTCAAATTTGTATTTGCTGAAAGACAGTTTGAGCTACTTACCAGAATTATGAGAGATGTCGGCCCGACACTATTTAATTGGATGAACATATTTTAGTTTTATGCCTTACCCAGAATATAAAAATACATATAAATACATTTATTTCCCAGAGATGGGTTGCGGCTGGAAGGGCATCCGCTGTGTAAAACATGTGCTGGATAAGTTGGCGGTTCATTCCTCTGTGGCGACCCCGGATTATTAAAGGGACTAAGCCGAAAAGAAAATGAATGAATGAATGAATAAGTACATTTAGATAATTTACTTTAATCAGTACTATTGGAATGTGAAGAGTCTTTCAACTGGCAAAACAAAAAATGTTTCTGAAGACAATTACCTACTGCACCTTTAATTAAGTGCTCCTTTTTCCTCAGAGTACAACAGAAGTGAAGCCCAATTCCTTTTCAAGGGCAGTTGAGTTTTTTCACAGAGACATTTCTTGAGAATTCCTAAGACATTAATACACTTGGAGGTCATAAAACACTCCAACCAGTCCTTTTGGCCTTTCACATTCAATTGCTATTTCAGACTCTGTGCTTAATTTAATTGTTAAAAGCTATTTGGTTTGTGCGCATGTGGCTCATGACAGGATTTCTGTGACAAATTAGCAGAGAATAAAACAGCAAAATCTCAATTGCAAAGCTATTATGAGAGATACAAGAATTAGTTTTCCTTCTCAAACTCACAGGACTCAAGTCTTGTGATTTACAATGAGGGCTCTCAGATTTCTTCTCTCTGATTATTATGGAACATTTTATCATTTTGCACTGTCATTTTAATTCAAGCCTTCATTTTGAAAAATGCATTTTTACCACATTGTCATTTTTATTATAAAAGGGGGCTTTAATGCATTTTCCAGTACCTCTTTTGGCAATTCATCTTCTTATATTGTATAATTATACTTTATGTATTATACAGTGGGCCTTTAATTCATGAAGCACACAAGCAGAATGAATTTGTTTATAAATGGTTTGTAAATCCATTGTGATGTAAATTGTTGCATTAATTCATTGAAACAATTCCTTCCTCTAGTGTTTCATGAATGAAGCTCTGCATTCTGAATGGAAAACTGGCATACTGCTCACTGCATACTGATCAGTGTACAATGAAAACCTACTATTTTTTATAACAAGAATCTGAATATTTTTGCAATCTGCAATTCTAATCATTAAATCTCACTGAAAGGGATAGGTCACACAAAACTGTAAATGCTATCATAATTCACTGACCTTTTAGTTGTTTCCAACCTGTTTGACTTTGTTTCTTCTGTTAAACACAAAAGAAGATCATTTGAAAAATGCTCGAAACCAGTAACAACTCAGAATTATATTTGTTTTCCTACCATTGAAGTCGGTCGCAGATTTTATAGCATAAAGTATAAAGAAAATGGAACAGTATAAAGAAAATCATAAAGGCTGGAAAACACTTAAGGGAGAGTAAATAGTGAGTAAGGTTTTATTTTTGGGTGAACCAACCAACCAATTAATCAATCAATCACCAAACCAGTCAATTAATTAACCATTCAACCAACCAACCAGTCAATTAATCAACCATTCAACCAACCAAAAAACCAACCAACCAACCAATCAATCAATTCATAAATTAGTTTTTGATTATTTTGGTATTTGGCCTACAGATCATAACATTTGTGTCCTATAAACAAAATGGAACAGTATAAAGAAAATCATAAAGGCTGGAAAACATGAGTAAATAGTAAGTTTTCATTTTTGGGTGAACCAACCAGGGGTGCGTTTCCCAAATCCATCGTTTGCCAACTAAGGTCGCAAGTTCAGTTGTTAGAAACATAGTTTGTTGATTTGCCGTTTCCCAAATCCGTCGCTCCAATGAACATTCGCAAACTGCATAGCAAACTTGAGCACTCGCAACTATATCTCTGGAGCTTGAAACATAGTTCCTGGCTGTGTTCTATTCCCACTTATCCCCCCTATGCCCTATTTATGTATAACATTTTAACATTTAAAGTTGGAATTATGAAAAGTAAAAAAGCATAAAAGTCATCTCTCTTAGGTGATTTTGCTTTTTAACTATTTTTACAGTTCAGTTTTAGCGATCTTCATGTTTACACTTGTGCTTCCTTCGCAGTGCACTTTGAAAACATTGATGTCATTTTGAACACAGCCTCATGGCGAAATCTATAGGTGACCTATTTTTTGAAAAAAGCGGAATTTAACATTAAAACATAGCATACGTTAGTTCTTTTAATTTATAGTGGGTTATTTATTAAGTATCTGTACTGTATATAAGATGGGCCTGCTGGTTAGAAATTCTGCTGTGGTGTACAAGTGTCAAATTGTAAAAGTAGACTTAAAAAAAAACAAAAAAAACAATATCCTACTTTAATAATAATAATAATAATAATAATCATCCTAATTAATAATATTATTATTAAAGTATGATTTTTTTATTTCTAATACATAATAATTATTAAATTTGATAAATCGCCTCATTATTTATTTATTTATTTATTTATATAATTTATATATGATATTAGAATACGTGTTAGATTTTGTAAGTGATTGTAAGTCATGTTTTAGAATATATGTAATTCTCAATAATATTTGTAAAGCAAACACAGGCTCTATATGTGCCATATATTTCATGATAGTTCATTTACCATGATAGTTCAGCTGCGAGTTATGTCGTTGTTTGTTCAGTCAACCAACCAACCAAACAAACAACTTACCAGTCAATCAGTCAACCAACCAATCAACCAACCAATCAGTCAATTAACCATTCAACCAACCAACCAACCCACCAACTAACCAGGGGTGCGTTTCCCAAACAATGACGTAACTCGCGGCTAAACTATCATAGAACGATGCATCGTTTGGGAAAAGAACGATGTAGTGAAGAGTGTTTCCCAAAACGCTTAGTTTCTCTGTCGCAGGTCCATCGCTTGAACCACGTTAGTTATAACGTAAAATAATTATTTTTATTATTAAGTAGGATATTATTTTTTTTTGTTATTTATTCATTTGAATAGTCTATTTTTTTCAATTTGACACTTGTAAACCACAGCAGAAAGTTCTAACCAGCAAGCCCATGTCTTATACAGTACAGATGCTTAATAAATAACCCACTATAAATTAAAAGAATTAATGTATGCTTTTTGTTTTCACAAGCTTTGGAGACGTAACATAAATTCCGCTTTTAAATAATAGGTCACCTATAGCTTTCGCCATGAGGCTGTGTTCAAAAGGACATCAATGTTTTCAAAGTGCACTGCAAAGGGAGCACAATTGTAATCATGAAGATCGCTAAAACTGAACTGTAAAAATAGTTTGAAAGCAAATTACACCTAAGAGAGATGACTTTAATGCTTTTTTATTTTTAATCATTCCAAGTTTAAATGTTAGAATGTTCTAAACGAATAGGGCATAGGGGGGATAACTGGGAATAGAACACAGCCAGGAACTATGTTTCTAACTACAGCTCCAGAGGTGTAGTTGCGAGTGCTCAAGTTTGTGACGCAGTGTGCGAATGTTCGTTGCAGCGACGGATTTGGGGAAACGGCAAATCAACAAACTATGTTTGTAACGACGGAACTTGCGACCTTAAGGTGCGGTCACACTTGACTTTTCCTTCCATAGACTTCCATTCATGCGCACGCGAATGCGTCAGACCGGAAACGCAGGGTCATGCTTCGAGTTTCGCAGGTTGCAGCAGTGCAAAGTTCAAGCTTGGTGAACTCTGACCTGCGAAATCTCGCCACTTGACTGCGTGAGACCAATCGAGGATCAAAACAGCACCTCTCTGGACAGAAATTTAAAACATGGACTGATGGCTGGCTTTTTTAAATGTCTAATCATCATGTTTAATCCCGCCCCTTTTCGCAGCGCCGTACGACAGAATTTCGCACACACAAAGCCCAGTGTGACCGTAGCTTTAGTTGGCTAACGATGGTTTTGGAAAATGCACCCCAGTCAATCAGTCAAACAACCAACCAATCAACCAACCAAATAGTCAATCAGTCAAACAACCAACCAACCAGTCAATCAGTCAACCAACCAACCAGTCAGTTTTTAATTATTTTGGTATTTAGCCAACAGATCATAACCTTGACAAAAAAGAAAGTAAAATTGAAAAAAGTAAAATAAAATAAAAAACCCTGGCCCTCCTGTGCCACAGCTCTGCAATTTTTGTATGTTTTTCTTTTCACTTTTTCACAGTTGTTCAGAATTGACCATATGTGGCCTGCAAAATGGACTCCACAGGATTTTCCACCATTATTTTAATTTAAAGCTGAATATATATACGTCATTCAAATAGCATTTTAGCGTGTCATCTGTGCATTTGTTTACTGAGATATATCATGTCACACTTCACGCTTCTCTAATAAAAAAAAGATGCTGCAGGCAATGGCGCTGTGCCATGAACCAGTGTTCCAATTTAAAATAATGTTCAGGTAGAGAGCACACCCGTTTGCAAGGCGAGAAGGGAGTTTGACCTCAGGTAGATCTCGAGAACTCCCCTGCTGTAGTAGCTAATGAACAGATAGGGATTACTCTTAAGCGATAACTACTTACTTGGTGCATGTCTATGGTGTTGATTTGTATTAGTCAATTAGCTTAAGTTGCATGTTTTTGGATGGGGGAAACCCACGTGAGTACGCGAAGAACGTGTAAACTTTGCACAGAAACGTCAGCTGGCTTGGTGAGGACTAGAACCAGTGCCGTTCTTGCTGTGAGGCAACAGTGCTAATCATTGGGCCACCATGCCACCCATCTAGGAAAGGGGAAGGAGTAGGGGTGGAAGGGGGGATTTTTCAAAACGAAGATGGTTGTTATATGGAACTTAGGGTATTTATAGTGGCTTAGGAATCGTCTGATTGGTGAATCATAAATTGGATAATGCGGGACCGGCCACAAGCAATCATAAGCACGTGATCCTCTTGAAATTAGTTTATAAATAAACTTCATGAAAAAAACACCTCCGAGTTCTGAAAGATATCAAACCTCAGGCAGGTAAGGAAAAGTAAAGCCAAATAGAGCTGCACAATTAATCAAAAAAAGATTTGTACGATTCTACCAATCATATTTTCAAGTTCAGGAGTGAAGTAAAGGTGGCCGCTCAAGTCTTCACGTTGTTTTACAGACATTGCTCAGCAACGTGGACACCTCCAAATGGTGTTGAAAGAGTCAGATACTGTATTTATAAGGTATAATTCACCTAAAAATTTAATTTCTGTTTTCATGTAATGATGTATGCGTGGCCACGAAGTCACATGTGACCTGAGCTGACCGTGAGCTGTTACCACAGAGAGAATGGGCACGCGCCTGTGAATGATGTCTACTTTAGTGAACAGAACTTGCATAGGCTGTGGATAACAGGTAATAGAGTTGTAAATAACATTCAGTTTGTTGCACAAGTTTGTTGAGTGATTGTTTGAGAGCCACACGAGAAGTATGAATCCCACTTAGCAGTGAAAATGAAACCGAAAGCATTCACATCATTTAAATAATCTTATCTTTATCACTTTAGAGTTACGATTGCGACAAGCATATAATGTGTTTTTCTTTCATAGCGAACACAAAGTGTTGTGTATGAAATAAATGTTTAACAGTATCAGTATAACTACTCTAGCCTATATAATGTTCAATATAATGCAAGAGGGAATCTAATAATGACAAATGTCTGATTTTAGCAGTAGAAAAAATGGTCTAATAATGTTGTCAATGACCGATTGCAAGCATATGTCTATTCAAGTCTATTCAACATTTTGCATTTTAACCAACTGAAGACCTTCATATAATATTATTGTTGTTTTAAGATATGTTTGAGAAATAACAATAATAATAAACTACTCATATCAACCTTTTTTTTAAATCTACCGAATCGTGAGAAAATCGTGATCTTGATATTAAGCAAAAAAAAAAAAAAATGTCGATTCTCATTTTAGCCAGAATCGTGCAGCTCTAGCGCCAAAGTAACTCAAAAGTATTATAATGCATTACTTTCCATAAAAAGTAACTAAGTAATGCAATTAGTTACTTTTTATTGGGGGAGTAACTCAATATTGTAACTTTCAAAAGTAACTTTCCCCAACACTGCATGGGACAAACTGTAAAAAAATCCAGAGGTACCATAAGGACATTGACTTTCACGTTTATAATCAGCACACATGTTTCTCTTGTCTGTGTGTCGGCGGGTGTCCTCTGGGCCGAGGCGTAGTGTTTGTGCTGGAGGAAAGCGCCACGTGCAGACGCCACAGAGCTCCTATTGATTCTCCCTCATGAAGGCCCGGCGCGCGTGTGTGAAGTCAACACATTCCCAGCATTCCTCCTCTTCCCCTGGAGGAGAGATGTCACTGGCCCACAGAGCACCAATCACTTGCTTTGTTCGCTTGCCCGTCTCCTATCCCCCGGGACCCCCGGCTCTTTCTCCGGCCCTCACGCTGCCAAATCGTTGCGCTATTTGCTGTTCCTGCAAATATCTTAACCGCTCTGTGTTTATTCGATCCAGCCCAAGGATGTCCTCAATGAATAGTTTCCCGTATTCTCATAATGCGTATGGTTGGATGTACATTTCAGCACTGCTTGGAACGGAACCATTAATTGTGATTATAGTATTTAGAATCCAGGAAACTGCGCACGTTGTCTGCTCAAACCTCAACCTTAGAGTGAACTGGACGAGCAATAATAGCTACAGTCAGGGGCGTAACGCAGTCTGACAGGTCACAATATATAGCTGTGCTCATGAATATAAACGGTAGACTCTCAAAAATGAAAAGGTTTTTTCTTACATTGATCCTACAGAACAGGGACGTGCAGAGACATTTTGAGGGGACTTAAGTGGAAAACAGGGCACTCTCCTTAGTTTAATTTTATTTTTATAAATAAAACATTTTTATGTATAGTTCACTACATTACAAACCAAAGGAGTTTCAAACCATTATGAGCTTTTTCTTTCTTCTGTCACACAGAAAAATGCAATATTTTGAAGAATGCTGGACACTGTCTTCTATAGTAAGAAAAAAAATGCTATGAATGTCAATGGCTATTGCCAACATTCTTCAACATGTCGTCTTTTTTGTTTTAGCAAAAGAAAGAAACAAATGCCATGTCCTCATTTATACTTTTTCATTTAAATGAGGCATATTTTTCTTCGGGTTTCAGCCCTCTGTCTGCACTGATACCACATTTTCGGGTCAATCGATAAAATTGGTTGGGTTTAGGGAAGGAGGAGGGTGGGTCAGTCGATTGGTCGGTCTGTCAGTCATTTAGTCAGTCATTTAGTCAGTCAACAGTGGCCTCTGGTGGGTTTATGCAAGAACAACAGGCGCGAATGGCACTCACGAGAGAAATTTGACAACTCAAAAAGCATACACAGCGGCTTCTCATGGATTTGCGAAAACAAAAACTGCAACTTACCTGAAAAAAAAATCTTACCTCCTAGGACGTATTTCGCAGTCTCCAGAAATGTATATAGAGATACGTTTTCAGAATGAACCTGGTTTGTTTTTAGGAAATGAAAATGTATATTTTTGAAAACGCTGTCCAATGTGGAGAAATTTGAATTTGTAGTATGTACTGTGAAAACAGAGGCTTTCGAAAACTATGAGGCATTTTAGTCATGCCACTCAGTCATGTGACCAATTCAGCTTACATGGTGGACGACATTATAAAGCAGATGTTTAGAATGCTGTCCATTTTGACAACTTTATTAAAAATGAATGTCAAAGGACACAATGTTTACTGGAAGCTATTGTTTAGTGCCCGAAGTAGATGACAGTTATGACATTTTGTCGTGACATTTTAAAGAGATTAAAAGTGAACAAATGACAGATATGACAAATAAAACGTGTTACAGTAAGTCTGTGCACATAAGCAGTACTGAACGAAAGCGTTTTCAGTCGTTTTAGTGCAGAAAACCATTTTTTTTCGGAAAGAATTGAAACTAATTTTAGATGAAAAACTGTTTTCAAATGTATCCGGATTAGGTTAAAACAAGTTGAGAACAGAAGCATAGTGAGTAACTGAGGATAGAATTGTTATTTTTGGAAGAACTATCCCTTTAATGTAGCTCGGACATTCCTTATCATTCCCTCACACTTACACAATGTTGTTAAGTTTAATAAACCCATTTCGGGAGGAACACCCACAGAAGTAACAATGTGAATTCATCATTTACAATCACCTCATTCATCCAATCAGAATTAAGACAATCTCTATATATAACAAAGCTTACCCTACCTTCGTTCTGCTCCACAGTTTAGCCAGATTCATACCCAGCTCGGGGGTGGGGGGTTTGGTGGGGAGGGGTCAGGCTAGAGCATGGACTTTTCTCTTATCTGACCTCTTAGTGCAAATTTCTTTCCGGCCTCAGAACTCTTTCCCCGGACAGCAAATACGCTCATTTTTTTTTCTTAATCTACCCTATTGCGGCTGTGAGCATGTGAAATTTAATTGTTCAACAGATGTCTACAAAATAATCAGTTCACAAAACTTAATGCAGGTTTTCTTCAGAATTCTTTTCTTTAAAAGACTAAGACACAATGAACACGTTTTTTATGTTACTAGTTTCAAGTAATGTTAGGGCGAATTCAGGTCAATTGGGACACTTTTTCTTGGTCATCCCAACGATAAAACATGTCCCAGTTGAACTACAGTCACCCTAGATATTCAATAAATTACTGCACAAAAAAGAGGGACTTATTTCACTATTAAGCTATTTCTCCATTAAGTTAGCCTGTATGACCATGATATATTGCCTTGGCTAAACATTAGTTAATTTATTACATGGCTGCTCATCAGTCATTGATCTTAGCAAGACAAATGAGCTGTATTTGCTTTTGTTCTTTTGGATAATTATCTGTAAACATAGAAGAACCATTAAAGAACGTTTCAGTCAACAATTCTTTCATTAAAAGTTCTATGAAGAATTAATGGCGACTTTTAGGTTCTTTATAGTGATAAGAATGTGCTTTGGATCATTAAAATATTCTTCACAGTATGATAGTAAATGGTCCTTGGAAGAAGTGTTCACTATATAATGCTCTTTCGTGGCATTGTGGTAAAAAAACAACCCTTTTGGTTCTTCATGGCACCATTGTTTTTAAGAGCACTCATAAAAAAGAAGGGGGTTTACACAGTGCTGCCGTAAAATGACCATTTTGGTTTCCCCTCAAAAAGAATCGTTCAGTCAACAGTTCTTAAAATAAACATTTTGTTTTTAGCATGATGGTCTTTCTACGAATAATTTGTTCCATGGATGATAACGGTTCTTTTTGGAACCACACATTAGCCTTTACTGTGATGTTTTTCTCTGGATTGGTTGAGCATAGTCTTCATAAATGCAACATTTAACTTTATGTTGAGGAGGTCACTCAGCTGGCACAGTAAAAATACAGTACATATTAACATAACATATGCAGTAGACCAAAAATATGGAAAACACTGGTTGTAAAATAATTTGGCAGAGGATTGTGCTTGTTCAAAGTTTTTCAAATGGTTGGTTTATGGAAAGGAATGTCATTGGTTTGCATTTAGCTTTGATTACATTCATTTTGTAGATGTTTTTACCAACTTTTTTGGAGGAAAGTGGTGAAATACTGTAAAAAAAGAATCACTACTGCCTATATTTAATGTAAAAATGCTAGATAAAAGCATAATTCAACTAAAAATGAAAATGTATTTACCATTCACTCACCACCCTGATTCCGAGAATTTTTTTTCTGTTGAACACATCTTTGTGATCTTTGTTTGTTTGTTTTTCATGTTGGTAACATAAAAGTTCATGTTTCCTATTGACTTGCATAGAACAATTTGGTTACTTATGTTCTTAATAGATGAGTAAAAACATTTTGGGTTTGAGTTTGAGTCATAAATTTGAGTTTTATTTTGGGGAAGGTCACTCTGCAAGACACAGCAACTTTATCATGGTGACTGGGACAAAGGTCTACTTCCTCTGTTTATATATAGTCCACATTAACCACAAAAAGGGGCAATGTGACCTTAAATCAAGGCCAGTGTCTACCTCTAGAAAATATCTTATCCATAAACCCCAAACATACTTCACAATGTGGTCAGGATGCACTTGGACAGAATGTCGCCAGTGAGGCACTCAAAGTGCCGGTGCAAATGGACAACCGCACTTCTTTTGCTTTCTTTTCTGCTAGAGCGAGGGTTTGCTGCGCCGCACCGTTGTCATGGGATCAGTGTTTGCATTTCCCAGTGAGCGGTTCCAGAGCTGCAGCCACTGGCCTGCCATTCAGACTCGCTATTCAGCACAGATCTGCCTGCTAAAGCAATTGTCTATTTGTGGCCACTCACTGAGAGACATTATGGGTGTGTTTCTGTCAAAGTAAAACAGAATGAGAGGGAGGAAAGCAAAACTCTGTGAAGAATATGCAGAAACTTGTTTTAAACAGCATATGCTCATTTTTTTATACTCTACAAATAATTAACCTCTGACCATTGTGAACTCAGCTATGGAAAAAATAGCCACACTTTTTTCATATTTTAATTTTATGGTTATGTTTTTGAGTAAAATGTGAGTGTGTGTGTATTGCATTTCATTTTCCTTCAGCTTAGTCCCGTTACTCATCAGGTGTTGCTACAGCGGTATGGACCGCCAATTTATCCAGCATATGTTTTAAACAGCGGATTCCCTTCCAGCTGCAACTCAGTACTGGGGAAAACCCATACACTCTTACTTACACACACATACACTACAGCCAATATAGTTTATTTAATCCACCTATAGCGCATATCTTTAATTTGTGGGAACACCCGGAGGAAACCCACACGAACATGCGGAGAACATGCAAACTCCACACAGAAATGCCAACTGACCCAACCAGGACTCAAACCAGTGACCTTCTTGCTGTGAGGTGACAGAGCTAATCACTGAGCCACCGTATCGCCATATTATTATTATTATTATTATTATTATTATTTATACAAAAAAAAATTCTGTAATACCTTGAAACATTCAATCACTCATTCACTTTCCTTTGAGTTAATCTCTGATTTATCAGGTATCACCACGGTGAAATGAACCGCCAATTTCTCTGGCACGTTTTATGTGGCGGATGCCTTTCAGCCCCTTTGAAGATATTTCATGCCAATTTAAAATACAAATTATGTCAATAAAAGCATTTTTTTAAGGTGATAGTGTCTCATGTTTGTTTTAATTTTTAGACAACACAATGCCAATGTTTTAACTTCAAAAGAGTATCAAAAAGAAACAGGACAAAAAATAATTATATTTGGTGGAGAGACCACTGTCACAAAAATGAAAAGTTTAAGAAACTTTTTGACACAAAAATTAAGTGCAATTGCAAATTTCGAGTCAGTTTTAGAAGAAACCTGAAAAAAATTTATTCTGACCAACTAGGCTTTCGGAAAAATGAAAGTGCTCTAAATGACAATATTTTTTTTCTTTAAAATGTATAATATTATGCTCGTGTACCTTTTTGTTGTTGTTGTTGTTGGATATTTCATGTAAAAAAAATTCACAAAAAGTTCATTATGTTTTTTTGTTATACAACTACTATATGCATCTGCATAGATTGTCATTAAAGTAATAGGTAACACTTTATTTTGATGGTCCATTTGAGTATTAGTAGACTGTCTGCTTAATATTGGTTGATAAACAGACATTTAACTGACTATAAGAAACTTTGCAACAACCCTAACCCCAACCTAACAGTCTACTTATAATTCAATGAGAAATTGTTGGCATGTAGATGCAACGTAACTTAAATTCAACAAACAGACCATCAAAATAAAGTGTGACTAAGTAATATAAAGCAAAACATTAATATTAAATCACAGCAGAAGGTTCAGCCTGTGATAAAGCAAATTGTCACAATCACCAGTGATTTAGCCTGTGCAGATCGCTGGAGAACTACACATATGCCACTTAAAAAAAGGGTTTCAAAACACTTGTGCTTTGGGATCTCGAAACGTCAGTTTCACATCAGCCATCCCTATCTTTAGAATACCCTCATGCTCCAGATTGCACCTGTTTGACCATTGCCTGCCTGACTGCTCTTGATTATTAAACTACACGTGTATCTTCATTTCCATTGTCCTGACCCGTATGTAACACGAATACACTAATACTAAACAATAGCATAGTAAATGCTATTTTATCCTCCAAAAATCCAATTAATCAGTATTGGAATTAAAAAAACAAACAAACAAACAAAAAACTAACTAACTAACTAAATGACTAACAGACTGAATGGATAAAAAAAATTGGCCTTGAAAAAATGCATCACGACTGCTAACCCTACTTATTAATGAGAAGCGGAACATGTTTCTCTACACTGTCAATGATTTATTTTGTAAATTACAAAGTATTTAAGTGTAATATGAACAGAATTTTGCTGTAAGACAGATATGCAGCGTTACTGTAATTTATAGTTGCATTGTGAAAATGATTGTATATTTTACAGTAAAGATATACAATCTGTAAATACAAATACTGCAAGATAAATGGTGCTGTAAATGGAGTATTTTTTATGTAATGATTTACTGGAGGACTACTGCAAGTACATTACTGTAAGAAATCTACAGGAAATTGCTAACAGTGTACCCAGGTAAAATCTGAATTCCTTAAAAGTCCTTAAAATAGGCCATAAGCATCTGTAATAGTCAGATTCCCAATATACAAGGCCTATTCCTCCATTTTGTGTGGCATCACAGGGCTTCATTGAAGGCGTCTCGCTCTCTCTCTGACCGGCCCGGCTCACACAAAGAGCCCTTTCACTCTGACCTTGACTGAGCGCCTCCCTGAGCACCACAGCAACCCGCCGAGAGGAATCCGCTCCCGTCTGCTCCCAGTGAATGATAACTCTCCTGTACGCCTCCAAAACCCAAAGTAATGCATTTCATATGGAGCCGCACCAATAGACCAACCACCAACACCAGCATGAAAGCCTGATATTTCTCTGAGGGAGTCCAGACGGAAGTGAATCCGCACACAATGGCCGATGGACAAAGCTTGCTATGCATCATGTTCTTGATTTAATAATAAAAATGGGAGCAGGGGAAGTTGGTTGGTTAATCGCAAACATGAGGTTGGTGGAAAATGAAAGGCGTTTTGTTGGAGAGAACAGAAGTATTTTTGGAATGTTTAAAAAAAATGTTCATTGAATGGTCATTCACAGTTGAGGTCATGAGTGTAGATATTACTGCACCTTGCAGAATTTGCAAAGCATAGTTTATACGCAGCAGTCAACATTTGAAGTGAATCCAAAATATTTTTTTTTGAAATTGTTCTAGGACAAGAACTGTCTGTTGTTCAATAGTTTTAAGACAACTTTGATGAAGATGTTGACTACTATTTCAAGAGTTCACACTTACCTCATGATTTATAAAAAGCTTGTATGGCATGCTGTCCCGGGAGAGAGCCTTGAGCTCAAGGGATCCTCGAGTCCAGTGCTCCATCCCTTTTGGGGGGCAAGGGCAGACTGAGCTCAGGTCGATCTCAAAACTGCCCCGCAGCTGAGGCTAAGGTGAACTTCCAGAGAGCAAGACATCTAGGAAAAGAGAGGTTTATTTTGTCTATAATATAGAGCAGCGTTTCCCAACCCTGTTCCTGAAGGCACACCAACAGTCCACATTTTCAACCTCTCCCTAATCAAACACACCTGAATCATCTTATCATAACATCAGAAGAGAATCCAACACCTGAAGTTAATGGGTCAGATAACGGAGACATCCAAAATATGTACTGTTGGTGTGCCTCCCTGAGCAGGGTTGGGAAACACTGATATAGAGCATATTTGGGTGGTGGGAGGAAACCCACGCGGAAACGGGGAGAACACGCAAACTCCGCACAGAAATACCAGATGGTCCAGTGAGGAGCCAGAGCCATTGGTATTCTTGCTGTTAGGCAACAGTGCTAGTCACTGGGCCACCGTGCCGCCCATTCTGGATAAAGGTGGGAGGAGGGCGGTTTCTTCCAGATGAAGATAGTTGTAGAAAAGAAATGAGGATATATATAGAAACTTAGTATCCTTAGATTTGAGGATCGTGATTAGCTAATGTGGGCCAGCTGGGCCAATCATGAGCACATGCTCCTCTCAAAATTAGTTTAATATTAAACTTTACATATATTTTGTCAACAATTTTGTTACATATATTTTGTCAATCAACAGTGATTATAAAAGTGATTATTTTTAACAGTGATTATAAAATGTGCTTTTATTTTGCACTGCTCTGAATAAATAGTAAGTAGTTGTATTTTTTTGTATTAAAAAAAAAGCATTTTATGTATCTAATTAAATTGCAGCAAATGTAAAGACTACTGATTTTTCATAAGACGGGAAGTTGAACGGCTCAGGATAAACCAAGGAAACAAAACTTTAAAGCAGTCATGGATTATCTAGGTAGCAACACAAAGCATTAAAGGTGCCATAAGCTGCACTTCCAGCCACCTGTTTTTATGAGCATTTTGAACATGCACATAAAATATCAGTTGATGGAAATGCCAAGATGCACATACATTTTGAAAATCCACATGAAAAAACATATGCGCATAACTGAGAAGTATAAACTTTTTATTCGATAAGAAAAGATGCGCATGAACTGGGACGGAAACACTTTTACCGAACAAATTTCAGTATGCGGATTAAAAAAGGTCATGTGATTTCAAGTAAGATCATGTGATATTAAAAATGTGAATGAATGGACAAACCAGCAGGTTGAGCACACTGTAAAACATCTGAAATGTTGTTTTGGTCATTCTAAAACGGCACAACCATTTCAGTAATAGTGTTATTATATTATTAATCTCCTCCAGCACTATCAAGAGCATATGTGCTCCTCGTCTCATGCCTTCAAATGCCACCACGTGTTCATTGCGTGTCAGCATCATCTTCTGAGGCGTAAGTCATTTATTAAATAAAGAAAAGATTGACGCAGCTTCTCCCTCCGCAGCAAATTACGTTTTTACTTTTGATATTTGGTGCCAGTTTATCAGGAAGTGACGATTTTGTTCTCTTTGATTCATTGGATGGAAACGCTGCTGTATTCTTACATCTTTTATGCGATAGAATGAAATTCTAGATATTCCTAGGCATACAGCTAAATCATAAGTTCTCATTGTCACCATTATTTTCTCCGAACAAAAACTGAATTTCCCTTATTTTTAAAGTTTAACACAGTTTATTATATTTCCTTTGTACAGTTGAAGTCAGAGTTATTAAAGCCTCTTTGAATTTTTATTCATTCTTTAATATTTCCCAAATTATGTTTAACAGAGCAAGAAAATTTTCACAGTATGTTTGATAATATTTTTTCTTCTTAAGAAAGTCTTATTTATTTTATTTCGGCTAGAATAAAAGCAATTTTTATTTTTTTAAACACCATTTGAAGGTAAAAATTATTAGCCCCTTTAAGCTAACTTTTTTTTTTCGATAGTCTACAGAACAAACCATCATTATACAATAACTTGCCTAATAACCCTAACCTGCTAGTTAACTAATTAACCTAGTTAAGCCTTTAAATGTCACTTAAAGCTGTATAGAAGTGTCTTGAAAACATATCTAGTCAAATATTATTTACTGTCATCATGGCAAAGATAAAATTAATCAGTTATTAGAAATGAGTTATTAAAACTATTATGTTTAGAAATGTGTTGAAAAAAAATATTCTCTCTGTTAAACAGAAATTGGTGAAAAAATAAACTGGGGGGCTAATATTTTTGACTTCAACTGTATATGGCACTCTCACATTGAGCTCTTGGCTAAGTTAAATCAACAGGTGTTGCTGTTCACAGCTCATCAGAACACACATTCATGAAAGAAAGATTACATTCAGTGCTGCCCTGAATAGACGGTTAATAGAGAGTTAAAATAACACTGGATCTTAGTAAAGTGCTGATTGAACATTAATCAATCAGAGTCAATAACATTAATTAATCAATAACATTAACAGAGCTGGCTGTCTAATGCAATCCCAACAACCTGGAGATCAACACGCTCAAAACAGTGTAGATGATAGTGGACTTCAGGAGAAACCCCCCTGCTCTTCCCCCACTGAGCATCATGGACAGCATTGTGTCTGCAGTGGAGTCATTCAGGTTCCTGGGCACCCATCTCAGGACCTGAAGAGGGACAGCCACATTGACTCCATTGTCAAAAAAGCTCAACGAAGGCTGTACTTTGTCTTTGTCAGCTGAGGAAGTTCAACCTCCCAAAGGAGCTGCTGAAACAGTTTTACACCTCCATCACTGAATCAGTCATCTGCACGTCAATAACTGTCTGGTTTAGCTCAGCTACCAAATCCGACCTCCAAAGACTACGTCGAATAGTTTGGACTGCTGAGCAAATCATTGGTACAACCCTCCTTTCTCTCCAAGAACTGTACTTATCCAGAGCGAGCAGAAGGGCTGCCAAAATCACTCTGAACCCCTCACACCCAGCACACTGCCTCTTTCAACTGTTACCTTCTGGTTGACGCTACAGAGCACTGCGCACCAGAACAGCCCGACACAGAAACAGTTTCTTCCCTCAGGCAATCTATCTCATGAACACGTGATGACAATAATTGTGGAACCAACAACACTACTTGCTATACACTTTTTATACACATACACTTATTTAACAAGACACTTTACATGCCAATTTGCACCTATAAGGTTGTATATAGTAAAACACCTGTACATACACTTGTCAATTTGTATATTTGCATTCACTACTTACTTCTATTTTTAAATATATTTATTATCTGTTTTTGTCCTGTCTCTGTAATTCTGTTGCACTGTAAAAGCTTTGTCACGAAAACAAATTCCTTGTATTTGTGAACATACCTGGCAATAAAGCTCTTTCTGATTCTGATTCTAATGATGATTAACAGGCTGTTAACAAGCAAAATCACTGAAGAAATGGACTTCGGTTCACTTGAACACAAGTCGCTGCTTTTTATTCATGGTTTGGCTATTCGTCATCACAAATCAGGTCACTAAAATGAAAATTTTTGAAAACTCTTGTCAGGGTAAAGATTTTCAAAAGTGCCAGGGTCTTTGTTTTTTAGAAGATGGAGGGAAATAGTTTTAGTTTATAATACCCGTGTACGTGTGGGCATGGCCTTAAATGAACTCAATCCTTAAAAACTCATTAAATCTCTCAAATTTGCCACAGCGGAATGAACCACCAACTTTTACAGCATATGTTTTACACAGCGGACACCCTTCCAGATGCAATCCAGTGCTGGGAAACACTTATACACTACGGCCAATTTAGTTTATTCAATTCAGTATTATTACATTCTGCTCTTTTTAATTACTATAGCGGTACTTTTTTGCTTGATACAAGTTTTGTTTCTCTTTTTATGTGTCCTAATAATGATTAATCTACAATCTTACAAGCTCCTTAAGCTTGCAATGTCTGAGGGTTTCAGATGATAAAAGTTAAAATAGCAACAGTTTCTGTGGAGATGAAAGTAACACTGTTATTTATGCCCCACTGCCCTTATTTTTTAACTTCCACATTTACATTTGCAGTGTTTCCATTCTGATGGTTTATAGAATTAATGTATATTGCCAGTCATAAAAATAATAAAACAAATCTTCTAAATAATACATTTTTACATTGTTGGGTTACTTTTGAAACACTGATGGATCGGAAATTTCAAATGAAAAAGCAGTTTAATTTTTTTTCAAAAATAAAGGACAAAATATGTTAGCAGTGAACATATTAACAGGTCATAGTCAGATATATTTACAACTGTAAAATGGTAGTTTTCTCATCGCTCTGCCACACATTTAATGTTTTTATTACACTTTACAATTAAGTTCCATGAGTCAGGTAAGGGGAATCTGCAGATGCAGTACTTTTGAATGTTTTAGAGAGGCAGAGGCTATGTGTTGAGCATTTAAAACCCTTTAATAAATAGTAAGCCATTGATCATCTCACTTATTTTGTGATTCTGTCATTTTTCAAGTAAAACTAATATTTCTCTTTGTTGCACATCATTTGGCAGACTTTTTGTCAGTTATGACATGCTAGACCCCCGCTTTTGAATCAGTGACAAGCAGAGAGACAGATCATGTGTGCATGTAAATGACTGGCATATATAATAGCTCATAGTAACATATGTTAGCTAGTTATTTGCAAAATAAGTTTGAGCATATTTCTGCGTTAATTGATCCCTATTTGCTCCTGGGTGAGGCACACGTCAGCGTCCTTAAGGTCAAACAGAGTAATGAAGGCCAAAGTGTTTAAGTGTTTCAGGTATAATTTTGTCCCACTCCTCCAGCAAATGGAAACGGTTCTTATGGTGGGCAATAGTACGAGGTCATCGCTGTCGCATTTTGCACTTCAAAATGCAACACACATTCTCTATTGGAGACAGATCAGGACTGCAGGCAGTCCAGTCAAGTACCTGTATCCTCTTCCTCCGCAGCCAGCACTTTGTAATGTGTGCAGAATGTGGTTTTGCATTGTCTTCTTGAATTCTATGTACTTTTCAGCATTAATAGTGCCATCACAGAAGTGCCTTTCCCAAGGGCACTGACACAGACGGTTAAGATACGAGAGTTAAAATAACACTGGATCTTAGTTAAAGTGCTGATTGAACATTAATCAGAGTCAATAACATTAATTAATCAATAACATTAACAGAGCTGGCTGTCTGGTGCAACCTGGAGCTCAACACGCTCAAAACAGTGGAGATGATAGTGGACTTCAGGAGAAACAATCATATACCAAGACTTATGGACTTTCTTCCTTTTCTTCTTTGGTCTGCAGCACAGAACATCCATTTTCCCCCAAAAATACCTGAAATACTAATTCATCTGACCACAGTACACTTTTCCACTGTCTGATGGTCCATCCAAGATGCCTCTGAGCCCAGAGATGTCGATGACACCTCTGGACACTGTTAACATAGGGCTTCCTTTTGGCACATTACAGTTTTCACTGACATTTGTGGATGTAATTATGTATTGTGGTACTTGACAAAGGTTTGCCAAAGCAGTCCTGAGCCCATGTGGTGATATCGCTTATAGATGAATGATGCATTATGTAGTGCTGCCCTTACACACCGAAATTCCTCCAGATTCCTTCAATCTTTTAATGATGTTATGCATTGCTGAAGTTGAAATATCTAAATGTCTTCCTATAGAGGAATTACCGGTTTGTAAACATTCAGAATGTGAGCGCAGCGAGTATGCAGAAAAATACGGAAGCGCTAGCATTTACAGCGTATCATAACAGCTTGTCACCCAGTGATAAGCACAGTTATTCTGCAAAATTAACGTTCAAGTGAGCAGGGTTCGTCTGACAGGTCAATTTGCGATACCACCCTCCCAATGGATTTGGATAATACGAAATAGTCAAGCATCCAGCCCCAAATATACAACAATCTCATTGAAACTCCAAATGATTTTACAAAAGAGAAGTTAAAGACCTACGCATCTTTGGATGCCAACAATTTTTTCCCGTGTGGTCCTGTGCAAGAAATAATGTTCCATGATTCAAAACTTTGTAGTGCTAAAAACAGAGGTTCTGCCTAGCCAAAGATAAGGAAAAAGAAGGAGCTATACAAGGCCTGGGTAATCATCAATAAGCAAAACAACTGCATTCTGACAGCGAACTGCACCTGTACGGCAGGCTATGTTAACTTAGATTTTTACATTTCATTCTTAGCATTCAGTGTGCGCAGTTTAATTCACCAAATTTACCTGTTTTTGCTGAAATCATTGCTGCAATCAAAAAACGAGTAATGTGTATGATTCAGCATAGCGTGAACTAACCTGATCTGAAATGAGAACTGCAGAGTCGAGCATTTTTAATTAGTCCCTCACTCCTTTAAGCTCCCATTTAGCCAAAGATGTCTGCGGTTGCCATGAAAAGCAGTGTGGTACGGTAAAAGTAAAATTTTCTATTTTTGGACTACGAATTTGGCACCCTACTGCACAACATGACATGTTTGCTATTGCGACTGGACTTTTTTTTGCAACTGGGAATCCATGTGGCGTCATGTGTGAGGTAGGTTGATAATTCCTCTATCTTTCTTTAAGGAACTTTGTTTTTAAACATTTCGGTAATTTTCTCACACATTTTTTGGCAAACTGGCGACCCTCAGCCCATCTTTGTTCTTGAAGGATTAGACCTTTCTTAGATGGTGCTTTTGCACCAAATCTTAATTATAACCACCTGTTGACATCACCTGTTTTAAATCACATCATTATTTAACCAATTGACCTGATTACTAGTGCAAATGAAATGAAGTTGACCAGACAAACCATGAATTATTTTGTGTTCATTTTATCTGCAATGAAAAACAAGTCAAAGTAAGAATCAGAATTAATAATTCCAACCAACCATGGAATAATATTAATGTATTTACTAAGATGAACAAACAGTGGGTAATACATTACAGCATTTATTCATCTTTGTTCATTTTAAATATAAAGAAATTCATTGTTCATTCTTGTTAACTCACAGAGTTAACTAGGACAACTTTGCATTTTAATAATGCAAATGTTGAAATATGATTAAATGCTGTTCAAGTACTGTCCATTCTCAGTTCTGCTAGTGAATAGAGTAACATTAATTCAAACTTACTCTAAAGTTAAGTAGTTCTAGATGGATGGCAGAGAACTACACCGTGACCTAATTTACACAGACGCATACACACACACATAAAAGAGGCACATGATTTGATTCCAAAGAGAAAAAAATAGTTTTAATCCTTGGAGAAACACATTTGCAATTGAACAGCCTGAAAAAAAAAAAAAACAACAACAAACAAACAGGCAGGAATTGCACTTCAGATTTTCTTAAAAAATAAAAATAAACATGAAAAGCAGTCTTTTTTTTCTTCAATATATTTCTGTCACAGAAACAACAGCAACAACTGTACAACAAGCTTTTTACAAAGCATTTCAGGACCTCTGCTTTTTGAGAATGTTCGATTCACATTTGTACACATTCAATAGCCAGATCTGCTACATTGTAAGAAAAATTAAAAAGTCTTAAGACATGTCAGGAGACAATCGGAATTGGCTTTAGTTCATACAAGTCCAACTTCATCTGTCTTCACTGGATCTTTAAAAAAAAAAAAAAGCAAAATTCATCAGGCCAGTAGTCTCTGCTTGGGTTTTTGCAGTCTATAAGACTGCAGACACAAACAGAGACAGACAGCTGCTCGCAGGGTCACAGTTCCTCGCGACGGGGCGGACCGTGTGCTTTCCTGGAAAGAATTCAGTCTGTGTCCAAATGACATGGGTTGGTCCCTTGCTGCCGTGCGTCCTGATACACCCTAAGGAAGTCCTTGTAGCGTGGAGCGCAGCTGAGCCAGGCCTCTCCGAATCGCACAGTCCCGGTGAAGAGGAACTCGCCATCCCCTGGTTTAACCCTGCACTGCCTGGACATCCTCACAAAGCCTGTCCAGCGTTTAACTCGGCCGCCCCCTGACACAAACACTTGAGTCTTCTGTCTGTAAAGGTGACTTAATGACACAGTGACTGAGGTCTGTTCGTCTTCCTCGGACACACCAAGAATTCTCCCCCGCGCCACTGCAGGGAGACAGAAAACAAAGTACATCAGACAAAGTACTTTTAAAATTAGAATTGATTTATGAAATATGAAATAGGGCTGCACGATATTGGAAAAACCTGATGTTGCAATATTTTGTTTTGCTGCAATATTTATAGCGATATGAATATAATTTCACCAGATGATTTGAACAGCTTTATTTGGAAAGATGTCATTCATTTAGATCAACTGGGATGATCAAGTATTTTATAACAATAATATATTATTACAATACATTTATTATTATTATTATTATTATTATTATTATATAATAATAATAATAATTTTAAAAT
This sequence comes from Danio aesculapii, assembly GCF_903798145.1. Classification (NCBI taxonomy): domain Eukaryota; kingdom Metazoa; phylum Chordata; class Actinopteri; order Cypriniformes; family Danionidae; genus Danio; species Danio aesculapii. The sequence continues at coordinate 52,006,587 of NC_079437.1, read as the reverse complement.
TATAATAGATTACAAGCAAAAATAAACAAATAAACAGTGCTTAATGGTTTTCCTGGCAGTCTAACAGTATTTATGTACAGAAATTGAACAAATCAAATGTAAAATAATGTGGTCATCATAGTATAAATAATAAAAAATAAATACAATTTAATAATATCTTCATCTTTTAATCTTTGACTTGATTTGATTTATTTCGAACATGATGGTCAAAATGGAGCAGGATGAAGCACAAGCTTACTATTTTCCCACCCCATTACCACACACATCATTCGTCTATTACTTCAACTTATTTCTTCTTTTACTTATCTCTTCTTTTTACATGAGACATGAGCTTTCCATGAGACACATTTTGTCATCTTTGACATATGTTTGATTCCATTTGTACATTTACATTTTATAACATAGACCCAAAAAATACATGCTACTGCAAACAGCATCTTTACTAAATAATCTAATCCTGCGATGCAACTTGCAGATACACACATTGCAATATCGATGGTAATTAATGATTACAATATAAAAAAAACCAAGCTAGATCTTTTAGAAACATTAGCAATAAGCATTATGATACCAGCAGCATAATACACCCCCTTTTAACAATAAAATGACAGGGATTGGCAACTTTTCAAAAGCATTTGTGTAATGCAGAAGATGACAGTGATGTTTAGTTTCATACAGCAAAGAAGATTAATAAAGTTGGTACTTTGACAGCAAAAAATGCTTTTCTTGTTTTGATTTAGTCCAAAAATCAAAAATGTCCTTTACAAGTAATTTTTCTTACAAGTAAATAACAGCAACATTGTTTTATTTTCAGAAATAATAAGCGAGTTTGAGTTTTTCCTTAAAACAAGCCAAATCATTTGCCATTGGGATAAGTTAAAGTGTTTGATTTGAAAATTGTGTATTTTACTTCATCTTCTGGCAGATAATGTAACTTGTTTTAAGGCAAAACACATTTTTCAATTTGAATGATTATTTCTGAAAACAAAACAACATCTAATGCTTCTTGATTTAAGACTATATTATTTGGACTATATTAGGACTTGAAAAAACACACAACTCTAAGATAACGTTGTTGACGTTGGCTTAGGAAAGCCTAGCCTTGTAGAATTGTATTGGAAGAATGCATGCATTGCATAAAGACACATTCTTCATCTTTGTTTAGGTAAAAACTTTGACAATTGGATGTCATAATCACCAAGTTTACAAACTTGAAAACAAAAATAAAGATATATCTTCACTAAAGTCTAAATTACAAATGTAAAACAAGGAATTTTCTTGAAACTTCTGATCTGTTTGAATTTTTAAAACACAATAAGTTATTAAAAAAAATAATGATAATAATTCTGATAGTATCATGTGATTCTGCAGATTTATTTAGGTGTTGATAGTGTTGCCATAGAAAAGCATACTGTAATTACCAGTCCAAGTTAAACACATGCTGCCATCTCAAAATGATCATAATTACGACATTGCATATACACAGCACTGGGTCATTTGGTTATTGTTAGTGCAAATCTGCAGGACTTCTAGGAATTCTTATTGTGTGTTTTAGGAAAACAGTAATTTCCAATAGTTTGAAAACACCCCATTACATCGTAAAAAGCAATTACAGTAGTTATTTTACTTGAGTAAACTCATTGCTTTAAAGTGAATAAACCCAATTGTAGCTTGGAACAGTTGTCAACTTATTTTTTTATAATTATGCACATAGTTAATTTACATAATAATTTTTATGCAATGGATCTACTAATATATATATATATATATATATATATATATATATATATATATATATATATATATATATATATATATATATATATATATATATATATATAGTCACCCAATCACTTTAGAAGCAACAGGTTTACTCACTTTTTTAAAGTAAAACCAACTAATAGCTTTACAGTGTAAAATGTTGAAATGCACAGCATAACCCGATATCGGTATATTACTTTAGCACAAGTTTAAATTTCAGTGACATTTCACATTAGGGCTGCACGTTTTGGAAAAAAATAAATAAATAAATAATCGAACAGTTTGTTTTGTTGCAATATAGATTGCAATACAAATTTGTATATATACGCTAGATGATTTAAATAGCTCTAATAGAAAAGATTTCATGAATATAGGTTGACTGGGGTGATCAAGCATTTTTAAAAGCTAAATTAGCAAAAATAAAAGATAAATAAACAGTGCTTTATGTTTTTTGGGGAGACTAGCAGTATTCAACTGCAGAAATCGCCACTTGCTTGCTTGGTTTTGGGACTTCCTGCACATCGATGGATTTGCTCTTCAGTGTTTGGACTTTCAGCAGCAAAAATTAAACCACACTAAATTGAACTTCCACACTGAAAACTGAACTGACACAATTTCAACCAACTAGAACTTCTATGTTAGAAGGCTCTAATGTTTTGTTCCACTAACCCAGCCAACATCTCATGCTTTTGCATGAATCACACCTTAGTGTTAATAGTTTTTGTCTCAGAATAATTTTTCAATTGTTAAATGTTTATTTCTCTAGCCAACATAATAACTGGCTCAACATACTCAAAGTCTGCACAAGCTCTGCAATCCACACACCAGTCAAGTAAAGTCATGTCATGTTTATTTATATAGCACTTGCTGCTGTTTTAAACACGAAAAAGGTGTTAGTTATGCTTTAAATATTATTACACTTCAATTTCCACTATTATGCAGCTCTTTAAAGTTTGTGTTCACTTAAGTCTGACAAAAATGAATTAGTCAAGATTGGTCAAAAAGGCAGCTCCGCAGAGCCACAACTACCTATTGTGTCACTGCAATGGACCAATTGTAGTTTGTTCTACTTTTTTGAAAATTTACTTTGGCAAGAACATTTTTTGCTTTTTTATCTCCAACGTTATATAAGCCTGAAACTGTTTGAAGTAACCTCACAGCAGTTTGTTTCTTGAATCATATTGGGGGCTCAAATGAGATTTATGAGATTTTTTTTTTTTTCACTCATCAATCATGATAGATAGAATGATAGAACGAGAGACAGATAGAACAAGAGAGAGAATGATAAAACAATTGATAGAATGATAGATAGATAGAATGACAGACAGCTAGATAACAGAAAAGACTAGTAAAGTATGAAGCTGACATTAGAGAAAAATATTTACTAGACCAAAATATCTGTCTGTAATATTCATTAGAACAACAACAAAAAAAAAAAAAATAGGAACTATTTGTAGGAACTAAAGGGATTATTAGGTGAAACTTATAATTCAAACAGTGCCAATTAAGAAAGATTCCTTAGGATTGCTTTCAAAATAACCAATGCCCATTGAGATATCTAACTGACGATCATAAAACACATTCAATATTTCCCAAAAGACGTGGCTTGTCTTACCAAAGTCACTGGTGCAGACGGCCAGCAGAACCTCCGCATCTGTACATGGTTGGCAGGGAGCTGTGAAGAGATGCAAAAAATAAAATAAAAATCAGACCAAACACACCCCCAGCTTAATGGTTTGTGCAGCAGAACAAGACAGATCCATCACATGTGCCTAATCTAGCATGTTATTTTTAGAAATTGTTTTAACAAACCAACACACAAATCTATCTTCACCTGCCACGTGCTCCCAATACACATCAGACCTTCAAAAGGCGTAATTAATTTCTGCTTCAGATTTATTGAGCGTGCAGAAGCCGACTTTATCGTCACGGCTTGTCGGCTTCTAACCAAACAGAGATGTGGGGCGACCTACAAGAAATGGTCCCTCATTAAAAAAAAAAAAAAAAAAAAAAAACATCTGTAGAAGGTTGTGTTGGTGGAGAGGAGGGAAACATCTCAACCCTTCCCCCCTCTAGAAAAACACACGAGTCCTCACACCCCAACGCAAATGAGATCCAGCTGAGAAGAACCGAAGCAAAGATCAGCCACTGCAAGGTCTAGTAGCTCTGAGTGAAAAAAAAAAAACATCCAAAAGGAGCCTACGCTGCACAGCACGTCCACCTGTGCCAACAACCTACAGTGACTCCAACACTTTGTAGTTTTTTACAACCCATAGCGACACATGACAAGAGACAAACACTGCCTTGCTTTCTGGTCACTGCGGATTCTTTGTAACCATTTCAAGGCAATCAGTGTAACCTAAACACAGGCAGAACCATGTCAGCTTTGATCAGTGAGTTTTTCTCTGTCCAAATAAATCAGGCTCTAGAGTCATTACAGCCCCCACGCACAGATATAACCCAGCATGTTTTTCTGGAGGGTCTCAAACCCTCACCCTTGCAGCGGGTCGAGAGGCAGAGTGAACGGCTGGTTGATTCAGGTGGCTGGTTAGTGAGTTTATGGGTGTTTTATGGTTGTATGAGCCTGTAGGTCGTAAAGGACGCTATGCACACCTACTGGCCAAATGTTTAGGTGTCTATTAAAGCACAATCAGACTTGCAGTTTGTTTGTCAAAGATATTTTGATCTAGACTTAAACAGCAATGATATATTTAGTCCTGTCTTGGTCATTTTAAAGACCGAATCTCACTAATAAACAAATATCTGCAGCAAGAAGACTGTTTCTTATGCCTATATTGAACTGTTATTGGCAAAATTTCAACTACGATAAGAAGAAATGGGTGTGCTCAAGCTTTCTGTACCATTTACGGTCAAATTGAGGCATCATACACTGTTTTTTTTTTTGTTTTGTTTTCTTGGATGTTTTCAGCCCATGCCAACATTTGTGCCATATATGCCATGTACACATCCTCAAAAAGATGGCGCTTGTCATGAAGATCACAGAGAACACCAAAGTACTAACCTGAATTCTTCCCTAAATCCAACCAGTAGTGTTTTCAAAAGCAAATGTAAGAAGAAAGTGCAGCTGTGACCATGTAGTTTACCTTGACTTTACATTGCTCTTATTTCTTTTGTGGAACAATGCTTCACTAAACTCAAACCTGAGAATTCTGCATCAGAAGTATAAAAGGAACAACAGAGCACACTTACCACGCCATAAAAGCTGTATGAATACAGTTTCACCAGATGACTTGAATATCTACATTTGGTATCACTTTACTTTGATGGTCCCTTTAACGCATTTAGTTGAATTTAAGTTACATTGCATCTACATGCCAAGTAATTCTCAATAGATAAGTAGACTGTATTATTTATAATGTTAAATTGATTGGGATGATTCTGCAGTGAGAGTGCATCTCTATAAAATCTAATAAACAATTAATAAACTTTTTGGGGTCCCCCGACACATTTTCATTGTGGTCTGTGCTATTTGCAGTGCGTTTCTTTATTGCATATATTTTCACGCATAACAACCTATAAATACAATCAAGAAAAAGATACAATTGAAGTGTTTTATCGTTTTCCAAGTCTAACAGTATTCAAGTACAGTAACTGAATGATAAAAATAAAATTCAATAAAATGAATCGTTGTTAAAAGTTACAGATGGTACAATTGATTATGCCTACATGCTTTTAAGGTCATTATACAAGCACAGGGATCAAAAACATAGGCAAACGATGAATTTGAGTCATTCAGACTCAACATTGCGTATGCTTGCAATGTGACTATTGCGAATGATCACATTGCAATATCGATGCTAAAACAATATAATGTGCAACCTTACCCTGTACTGTTCATTTTACCTAGAAAATTGTTTAAAATTATGATTTTGCAGTTTAAGCTATATATCCAATAAAGCCATGTTGGTTTAGTTTTCAATTGATATTTATTTGATCTTTGCCATGATGACAGTAAATAATATTTGACTAGATATTTTTCAAGACACTTCTATACAGCTTAAAGTGACTTTTAAAGGCTTAACTAGGTTAATTAGGTTAACTAGGCAGGTTAGGGTAATTAGGCAAGTCATTGTATGATAATAGTTTGTTCTGTAGACTATCGAAAAAAAAATAGCTTAAAGGGCTAATAAGTTTGACCTTAAAATGGCTTTTAAAAAATTAAAAACTACTTTTATTCTAGCCGAAATAAAACAAGACTTTACCCTAACCTGCATAGTTAATCTAATTAACCTAGTTAAGCCTTTAAATGTCACTTTAAGCTATATAGAAGTGTCTTGAAAAATATCTAGTCAAATATTATTTACTGTCATCATGGCAAAGATAAAATGCCATGTATATGCATATTTTATTTATTTTTTTTAAAGCTTACAGCATCGGTTATCTGGTCTTCATTCTCACACGAACCTTCAGAAATCATTCTAATTTAATGTTCAAGAAATGCTCATTATTACAGTAAGTAACAACAACAAACTAAATCAAGATCTTTCCGTGTACCAACCCATTTATTTTCAATGCAAAAATTAAAAGGTAAAGAAAATTATGCATTAAGCCTCAAAGCTAAACCGCTTCAATTATAAATAACTGTATTGTTTGCAGCAAGAACACGTGTTTATACTGTAGTATAGGCTAAATGATTGCTATAATTGAACAATTTAAAACAAGTGTACAGTGGGATGTAATCGCACAAGTGGGTGAAATAATTGATCTTCTGAACCTGACCCTTCACATATGAGTTGAAGTTTTGGAAACTGTGGGCGAGGAGAGCGGACCAGAGGTCAGCCACTGTTGCAACAAGGAACGTCGCACCACCAACGGGGCCAGAGATCATTCGAGAACTGACTTCGCAACAGCTGGCAAATGACAAAACTTCAAAGTGACATATTTGAAAATGCTACAGTTTTCATATGAAGGCAGGTTCGCATCATAAAAGCTAAAGCTTAGCTTTGAGCACAGATGGGTTTTTCAAAACGTTTTGCGGCGGCTCACATGCTGAACTTGAAACAAAACCGCAGGAACGACTTGGCATCTGAGTCAGCAGCCCTCGCCGCCCCCAGATTAATGCAACGCTGCTGGGATTACAACCACTTCACACGCTGGCAGGCTGAAAAAGGGGGGAAGACAGTGTCCCTGCTACATCTGGTCCCTCTGCATTCCGCGCTAATGGAGAAAAGATTCATCGGCCACTTCATACGCCTGCATCCCAACCACTTCAGAGTGGCAGAACGAGAAGTAATAGAGGGAAAAAGTGAGGGAGGGGAGTCTAGAGAGACAGGGGAAAAAGAGGAAGAGGAAGGGAGTAGGGTGAAGAAAAAAAGATGGAGATAATATGTCCTCCAAACAGCTGGTCTCAGACACATTCCAGAGTGATGGAAAGCAACTCAATTCCAGCACAGCAGGTCAGCATTCTCGAGGTGAACGCACACACACACACACACACACACAAAAAAAAAAAGTTTGGAAAAAGGAAAACAGGTCACTTTACAGATCTGCCTGCTCAGAGCACTGAAACCACAGACGCTCTCTGGAGGACACGGACATCATATCAAACCATGCGTCAGAGCCAACAAACGTTATTCTGTTGCTCTGCAAAAAATCTGACTAAATGCTAAATATCAGAGCCAGATTTACATTTCAGCTATGAACGCATAACTCCCCGAGGGGGGAAACTGTGAACAATTCTTTCGCTTTGTTTTGGGGAGAGGAAAAACAGACTTGTTATTTGATGTATCTACATTGCTTTAGGCCATTGGGTTATTTGATTTGAGCAGGTGCGCTGCTTGAAATTTAATTTTCTTTAATTCCATTCCCAGAGTAAAGCAACGGGGCACTCGTGACGGCCCAGCATGAGGCCTACGCCACACGTTCTGAAAAACAGTTGGTATTTATCAAGGTTCAAGCCAGTATCGCTTTCCAGAGCAAATATGAGCAGAGATCCACCATCTCAGGAACACAGAGGGGTGGACGTTTCCTGAGGTGAAGATATCATCTGTTGCTGGGCATGAAAACATTGGCTACAGATTGCATGCTTTTCAAAATAAACAACCCCTCAGTGCTGTGTGCATTATTAAATGTGCACCCAAAAACCATGCAGTCGAGGAAATTATTTTTTTCTTGCTGAAATTCAATAACAAACAGACCTCACTATCCATCTATCCATCTATCTATCATAGGTGCACTATTATTTGCTGTTGAAAATATATATTTTGAGAGTTTTTTGCGTGAGAAGCAAGCAACTGTTGTTATGATCGGATCATTAAACTACTGAATCAAATGCATCAAATAAAACACAAACTATTTAATTCAGGAATGAAACATGGCAGATTTTCTCTGGAACTGTCTGTTCCAGTTGTTACAGGAAAAATGTTGCATCAATGATACATCAAAAATAGAAAAAATAGAATAAAACAGTTTTGTTATAGCGTTCAAACTTCGATATTGCTTGACGCTATTAGCAGGTTTGGCATGCTGTCCCGAGAGAGAATCCCGAGCTCAGAGATAATCGAGCCCAGGGCTCCCACTTGGAAAATTAGCATATAAGGGAGTCCGATATCAGTTAGGTCTCGAGAGCTCACCCTGGAAAATGGTGGAAAAGGAGGAGATGGGGTGGAGGGGGGGATTTTTCCAAATCAAAGATAAGGCAGTAGGACGAAATCGGTCGATTTATTGTAGGCTTGGATTGATCTGATTGGATTACTGCCAATTACGGATGAAAGACCAGCCACGATCAATCACATCACGTGCTCGTCTCTAAATTAGTTTGTAACTTCACTAAAAAAAAACAATTTTAAATATCCCTAACTATACCCTAAATTTTTTTTCGTTTAATTGGATTTTTTTTTTCAATTAATTTTTCAATGTTTTCAATATTTTATACATACATTATGGCTGGGCGGTATATCAAGTTTTGGGTATATATATCGATATGATTCCCCAACATGATGCAGGATTATCCAATATCTTCCATATCTATATGGGTTGGGGCCACACGTGCACATTCTGCGTGAAACAGACCACTCCAAGGTAGCACGCAAGCTCCACTTGCACAAATGAGCGCATGCAGGAATTAATTCACTCCCTGAGTCATACAAAAGATTTGTTCAAAATGAACGAATCGTTCAAGAACAACCCATCACTGACACGACATGGAGGAACATGCAGTGCCGGTGTTGTATCGAAATCTGATTTTCCCTCGCGTGACGGTTTATCAGAAACCTTTTATCGATCATTTCTTCTGCAATTGACAGCAAGCAGCACCTGAATGTATTCAAAAGGATTAAAAACGGCAAAATGGGACGAATTTATACTGCATTTTGAAAGTGAAACCACCTCATATTCATGGATTATAAGTTCAGTATTTATTACACAACGGTCTCTTATTTACATTTATGTTATAACACATTTAGGTCTGCGTTCTAGTCTGTTATTGCATATTGACTTCATTTCCAATTATATTCTAATCATTGTATTTATTTATTTATTTATTTATTTATTTATTTATTTATTTATTCTGTATAATTGATTTTTTTATTTTAACCCATTATCTGGAAGACGGGATTTGATTTGATTTGTGTGCCCAGTGTACAAACGGTTGGTGGTTTAAACGATTATTAAAACAAAAAAAACAAATTGAAAAAAAAAAACAAACGACATTTGTCTACCAAACATTTCTTTTTCAATTTTAGTATTTCGCTGTTAGCTACTCTTTCAACAAATAAGTATATAAGAATGATAATTATAATGATAATAACAGGGAGGGAAACCCCTGTGTTTGAATTAGATTTTGCACAAAAACTGTTTAATAAAGTTTTAATAAAGGCTTTCAAGTCTCTCAAGTAACCATTTACGGGAAAATACTGTATATATATCGTATAGCATCATTCCTCCTTAAAATACCAGAAAATGATTTTTTGCCCATATCGCCCAGCCCTAACATACATACATACATACATACATACACACACGCACACACGCACGCACGCACGCACGCACGCACGCACACACACACGCACACACACACGCACACACACACGCACGCACGCTAAACTACACTATAATAAAATATTTCTGTTTCAGTAAATCCATCACATGAAAGAAAACCAGGCTTGTCAGGCGAGTATTCAAAGATCAAGAAGACATCTTACCAGATAATGACTGTGGATCTGCTCCTGGTCTGTGGTTGACCAGCTCATACTGAAAGGCTGTGATTTTTCGGCTGATGTCCCTTTGAGGCACAGCTTCGATGAAGAGTGCCCCGTCCTGGATGTTGAAGCAGTGCACTTTACCCTCGGCCTGATCCCCTTCGTTGAGAAGCAGTCGCAATTTTCCCAGTCTGTCAAGGTAGATGTGGGTCCCGCTGGACTCCTTGGAGGGTTTGATGCAGACGGAGAGAAGAGATGCCGCTGGGGACAGTGTGTTTGGCCGCAGGTTGACGATGATGGCGCCGGTGGGGTACAGCCACTCCAGGAACCCCTGGGCACAGCGAAGATACACCTGCTCCACATCCCGAGTGTGTCCCTCGTGGGTAAGTCCACTGCAAGAGAATGGAGAGGAGACGAGAGGAATAAGGTCTAGGCATGGGATGATAACCGGTTTCAAGGTTTACTGTGGTTTGGAAACATCAAGGTTTTAAAACCACAAAAATAATTCTACTGTTTCTATGGTATAAGCAAGTTTTTAACGTGTTTTTACAACAATTTTATTTAGTTTATTAGGGTGTCTCCAGCAGCAAAAGGACCATACACATCAAAAGCTACTAATTAGCCCACAAAGATGCTATTGTAAATGGAGATAGCAGAAGATAATGATTTATTTGAATTAATAAGCCTGACATGTTTACAGTTCCAAAATAATTTCAAATGTTTCTTAAAATAAAATAGTGTTCAATAGGGAAATGGTTGCTTTTTCTAACTAGACATTTTAAAAGAATATATTTTAGAGCAGTAATCACAATACAGTGATATTTCTATGCAAAGTTATCATACCATCAGAAACTTATACCAGCCCATGCCTAGGTCTGCTACAAAACTGATACTATTTTACATGGCAAAGTCCTAAACTAAGCCTCTTAGGTGACTAAACTGAAACACTTCACAAATTACTATTCTAGTAATTGTCTTATACATTTCTAATAAGCATACAAATACACTATATACAAGCATTATTTACTATATACCATACTGACTGCTTTTTTATTAGTGAGATGATGGCAAATAAAATTTCAACATAAAAGACAGACTAGAACATTCATTAAATCATGTAAAATAGTCACTTTATCACATAAGCGCTTATTTTGCACAACATATCCTCTTAAATTCACACACAAACAGGTTTTTAGATTTTGAAATGAATGAAGTGCTTCAAATTATTTTAAGATTCATATTTACTATTGGTCTGCAAAATTGTTGTGGGTGAAATTCAGGTATAACCTAAAAATATCTGGGAATAATTAAAAAAAAAAAATCTAAAAATGTGTATTTCAGACTGCAGTGTTTTCAAAAGTAAAGAGATTTTTAAAAGTTAGCACAGAGTCCAATAAAACTCCACTCAAATTAAAAAATAACACCCATATCTCAAAGTCCAACACTAATAAACGATAAACCATGCCAATTCCTTCCTCATATTGATAATCCGTTAAACACTGATTTAAATCACAGCATGGATGAATGAAAGTCACTAGTTCGGTTTCATTGCTGCTTGAATATAAATGAAGCAAACTCCAGCTTTTAAGTGATCTGATAAAGCAAGCAATGTCTATTTTAAATGAAACACACAATAAATATGACATTCTTAGTTCAAGCTTACATGACACGTGTGTACTAAAATAGTTTCAGTAGTGTTTCCCTTCATTTGAAATTCTGAATACAGAAGACACTGTGTAAGCCATCCACATTTACACAGATCAATGAAAATGCCTCAAAACTAGGGAATTATGAATTAAAGGCCGGTAGTTGGCAATGCCACATTGTAAAGAAACTAGGTCTGCACAATATATATGTGGTCATATCGGTATCGGCCAATAAAGTATGTTTTTAATGTTATCATTATTGGTCTGATAGCAAAACTAGGCCGATATCTGATAAATGGTAACTGATAAACGTATTATTTGTGTTGGTGGAACCATTTCACAAGCTTTCTGGCTGACACTCTATAGTTATTTTTACTGGTATTTTGATTTTGTTCATGTTCATTGAGTTTTTATACATTTCACCTTTTTTTGTCAAGTGGTATATTTTACTTATATAGTAGAACAAAGGTGTCAAATCCAGTTCCTGGGGGGCCGATGCTCTGCACAGTTTAGTTCCAACCCTGCTTCAACAAACTTACCAGTACGTTTCAAACAGGCTTGAAGGACACAATTAGTTTAATCAGGTGTGTTAAATTAGGGTTAAAGCTAAACTGTGCAGAGCTGTGGCCCTCCAAAAACTCAATTTGACACCAGTGTAGTAGAAAGTTGCCAACAGAAAAGAATAGTTGATTAATAACGATCAGAAACATTTCAATCTTTTCTGAATGTAAGGATCTAAAATAAATTCTGCTGTTGTATGTGTTCGAATGTATGTGTTTGCAATAAAGCAGAAAAAAAATTGAAATATATATGTTTATCGGCTAATATAACTGCTTTCTGCCACCAAATATAACAAGTTATCGGTCCAAAATTCCATATTGATGCATCCCTAAAAGAAACACTTTCACACACAAAGACTGAACACACATTTCTCACATTTTTAGTTGAGAAAGGTGTTAAAATCTGAAAATCTGAGGAACAATGTGGAAAAAAAAACCTTGGCACAAAATATCAGTCTACGACTGGTAAAACTATCCATTTTAATCATATTAGTCTCTTTTTAGTGCCAGATGAAATATGTAATCCAAGTTTCTACTTTGTCTTCCATTCTGGAGGAATTCTGTTCACTGAGTGCAATCATTCCAAATCTGGCTTATCCATGACCCTTTCAGAGGGAGCAAAACTACTCTCTGGAAACAATCACCTTAAAAATTGATGCCTTAAAATACTAAAAGGGAAATTATAAGCAGATCTCTGGGTTTAGAAATAAAGCAGTAGGGCTACGCAAAATATCAGCATTATTAAACTATTGCAAATGTGCATTTCGCAATACACTTACTGTATATCACAATGGTTCAGAAAAAATAAGTAATTTAATACAAAAGTATCTTTTAGTGCCTGCATGAAGCACCTCTGAAATGTAGTACTTCTCAAAATGCATCTCTGAAAGCAAGCAAAAGTGGACATGCCATTTTGTTTTGCCCAAAATGTGTAATGATTTTAGTATGGATGCTGAAATATGACAAAGCAATCAAGCCACGGATTGAGAGAAATAAAGCAGCAAAGTAGCAGCTCCACCTAATGTTTGTGTTTTCCTGACTGTTTTTATTTAGGCTTATAAAACTTTACCACTGAAGCAAAGTGGTGGTGATTTATTTTAGTTGTTTACTACGTTAAATGTCTACTTGTTTCATGGCTGTTCACTTTCAGTAGTTGATGTTTTCTTTAACCTGAAATAGCATGAAACATACACTACCTGACAAAAGTCTTGTCGCCTATCCAAGTTTTAGGAATAACAAGTAATAACTTGATTTCTAGTTGATCATTTGGTATAAGAAGTGGCTAATAGGAAGGGCAACGGCCTCTAGATTATGCTTATTTTACCAAAATGAAATATGGTCATGCCTTGATTTTTTTAATTATTTACTTAGAACAGTAAGGTTGAATAATATTTTACTAGATATTTTCAAGTCACTTCTATACAGTGTATAGTGACATTTAAAGGCTTAACTAGGTTAATTAGGTTAACTAGGCAGGTTAGGGTAATTAGGCAAGTTATTGTACAAGGATGATTTGTTCTGTAGACTATCGGAAAAAAAAATTGCTTAAAGGCTTATAATTTTTACTTTAAAATGGTTTTTAAAAAAATAAAAACTGCTTTTATTCTAGCCAAAATAAAACAAATAAGACTTTCTCCAGAAGAAAAAATATTATCAGACATATTGTGAAAATATCCTTGCTCTGTTAAACATCATTTGGGAAATATAAAAAATAAATAAATAAAGAAAATAAAAATCAAAGGGGGCTAATAATTCTGATTTCAACTGCATGTATTATTTAATTTTCCCTGTCCAGAGCAAATGCATGACTGCCGTCTACGTGTGATAGTCTTAGTAGCAAATTGAGTGAGCACAATTTCATTCTGCCTAGTCAGATTCACGCAACCGAATTATGAGGAATGCCCACAATAAAAAATTTAATTAATTAAAGAAAACAAAAAAAAAAAAAAACAGGAAAGCTCAGACTATTAGTATAATGGCGTCTGCTCCTTCAGAAGCATTAATAGACAAATTAATATAAAAGAAAAGCAGGACATCTGTAATATGGTAATATTTTGTTTTCAAAGTCACAGACACCAAACAAAAATAGGTCATTTTTAAGAGCTGTTGCGGAAATGTAGATTATTGACCTGAAGCTTGACTACAAATGTAAATCGCAAAAAAAAAAATCACAAATCACAATTAGATATTTTCCCCAAATTGCACAGGCCTAATTGGAATATAGTTCAACAGATGATTCATCACAAAAATCTACTTTCTGACACTTTTTCCAAATGATCAACTAGAAGTCAAGTTATTATTTGTTGCTCTTACAACTTGGATCGATGACAAGACTTTTGTCAGGTAGTGCATGTTGGTACATAATCGTATCACATATTAAATATCGCATTATTTAGCATGCTATCACATTTTGCATTTTTCTTTATTATTTCACAGCCCTACAAAGCAGCCATCAATCACAACTCTAACATCAAACTTCTCAAATTTATTTACTTTTTTAGAAAGTCCATGTGAACCAGAAGTTGATTTATTTCAGTGTGTTGATGTACTTCTAACTGAAACTGAATATTATTGAGTAGGGGTGAAGCTTTCTTATTGCGCATCATTCCCTCAGCAAACGAACAATAAAAGGGGTGTGGTTAAGAAAATTATGGCTGAAAAGTTAAAAGAAAAGGATAGCTACTTCAAATGTGAAAGCAAATGGTCAGAATTTGATTGAAGATTACCAAAACAATATTTTTCAAGTTCATCAACTTGCACAGTTTATTTATTCACTTTAAGAATAACAATTTGTGCTAATGAAATAAACATCACACATTTTGATTTCACAAATTGTCTTTAAACACATCAAACCAGATTGGTTAGAAGCAAAATGACGGCATCCCACACTCACACCTAAATAATGTCGGTTGGATCTTTTGTAGGGCTTTACTTCAGTTGCCTTTTATTATGTGAAACACAGCGAAGGAAACTTCAAACATTAGGGCGATTGTTGTGAACAGTCTGCGCCAGACTCGAGTCCAAAAACTGAAGCTCATAGGAAAGAAAGGCTTTTCTCGGAGCAGGAAGAATGAAGTTAATGTCTTTTCAAACAAGGTGTTAAGACCCACGCGCAAGGCTTGCTGCATGACCCGTCACGTGCAGGCATGTGCGCACACACACATACACATTAACCGTCTCTCATTTTCCCCCTTCTCTCTGTCTCTCATTTCCAAGGTTTTGGCAAGCTCCAGCCACTGGCATTTTGCCGTGGGCAGGATTTTTGAAACTTAAGTCAATGGTTCCTTGGACACACAGGCCTCTCTGCAGAGACAGTAGCCGAACCCGGAGCATGCAAGTGCAAATGCAGGTCACGCAGTGAACCTCCCCTCGCCTTTCAACTCCTCAAAAAGACGAGGAGCTGCATGTCCGGGCAGCAGTCCTGCCGCTGTCCACCGGCCACACAAAAGGCTCTCTCCACTACTTTTAGACATCATCTGCGGTTTCTGTGCCTCAAGTCTGCGGCCCGCTGACAGTTAGGCAGAAAATGAGCCATCTGCTTCTCAACCCTCCAGCGGTTCTTCAATTAGAGATAAATTAAGGCCTGCTGCAAAAGTGGGGTCCAGATTCAACTCGCACCAAAATGAATGAGGAGGTGAGGAGCAGAACTCCCGTGGAGCCTGGGGTGACACATGTGCAGAGCAGACTCGCAAGCTGCCGTGCCCTCGTTCATAACGGCTCCTCTTTAATTAAGAGCATTTGAAATCCAGCTCGGCCGTAATGAGAGGCTGAACTCAGACCTGGCAAATCAACACCAGATTATGGCTGAACAGTCACTGTATTATTACTGTAAAAAGACTTCACAGAGACCCCAAATGTGTCATGTTTGAGGAATTTTCGGTGATGGAATTGAGCCACTGCTAAGGAATAATAACAATGAAGATATGTGGTGGGGGAATTGGTAGCTTAATATCTGTCAGAACTTTAAGCATGAAGGATGTGGAACCTAATAAGATTCTATACTAAAAGCTGCTAGAAAATGTTTTATTTTGTCATTTATAATGCAGTGCTTGAGTGTGTAGGCTCGTTAATTTAGCTAAACTGTATAAAACCAACCAACCAAAAAAAAAAAAAAAAGAGGGTGATTTACATATTATATGTGAGCAATTAACTTGGGTCAGGTCAAACCGGTGAGTAAAAATTAAATCACTGCTTGAGACAGCTTTTAAATTCAGGTTAAGCAGATATGTTCAACACAGAGGTCGTATTTTTATTTTCCAGTACAGTTATCTTACCATACTGTTTTCCAGGTAAAATATTTCAACATTTATTAGCACACATTTACTTGAGAAAAACAACATAATATTACATCATCCTTTAGTGAGTGAAATGCATGCAACCCCCCCCCCCCACCACCTCAAAAAAACACACTAAACTAATAGTTGTTAGAAAAACCATTTAGTTCTTTCTTTGAAATTTCATGAATTTCCATATCTTTCAAGTTCAAAATCACTAATAGATTATTTTTTCTAGTGTAAATGAGTATGGCTACATATATATAACATTAAACAATAGAAAGAAGACAAATAAAGAAGACAGAACATGCAAACTCAACAATATCACTTTACCAAAAATATTAGCCATAATACTAAATAGTAGCTAAATATTCCATACCCTAATGCTAACGATGGTGTTCATAGACTAATAAAAATACTACTACTACTACTACTAATAATAATAATAATAATTATACTACTACTACTACTAATAATAATAATAATAATAATAATAACAACAACAACATCGTAATAATTCTCCATATTTCTTTTTTTTTCGCTCATTCAATAGTTCAAGGGGTTAAATCTCTATCTTCACTTATTGGGGTAAAGATGGTTTTATATTCGCACATCGTTTAATGACATGTTCCCTAAATTGTTCACCATAGTACTTTAAAATATTCGATCTGAAATCACATGTAAATATGACTTCAAGACAACATTAGCACCATTTAATCGACTGTGAACAATGTTGCACTTTGATAGTCATTATGAATTCCCTTTTTATAATTCGCAAAGAATACTTTAATGAAATTTTATTGAAGAGAAAGTCCGAATGGGTGAATATTAAACCAACTTTACCTCAATTATTTACTTTACTAAATGAAACTTTATTTTATTCTAAATGAGTAAAGAAAGGAGCACTTGATTAATAAATATGTTTAAAGCGCATCTCACCTGCCCCTCCAGCTGCACTGATCACTTGAGTACTGGGAGCGCGCAATCCGACACAGAAGCACAACCGACAGCAAATACGCCAAGAACGGCGAGAGCATGTTTGTCCCACCGCGGTCTCCTTCTCCCCAAGCGAGATACTATACAGCTCTGCGGTGCAGGTGTGAAAGCAAAAGGTCCAGCATCGGTATGTTCTCTACATCGTGTTTTTCTTCAGTATCGCTTCGCTTTCTAGCTCGTTATTTACTTGAGAAGCTCAACTAAAGCCGAAAGTCCGAGAAGAGCGCGCTCGTTCGCTCAGTCCATGTCGCGCGCACTGAGCAGCAGTGAAGAGCTGAGGAATCCGAGCGCAGAGCAGCTCGCTCAACTTTGAAGATCGCGCACGCGCACTCAACGCCTGTAAATTACTCCAGAGGAGGCGAGTTCCTTTAGCGGTTCAATGAGCTCGGATTCCTTTGCGTGTCACCGCCAGCTGACCGACGTAGGACGCATGCGCATGAGTTCACCCAATATTAAAATGTTATTCACTACTCTCACCCTCACCCAAGTGGCTTAAAAACTTTATGGAATTCTTTATTTTGTTGAACAAAAGATGTTTTGAAGAACGCTGAAAACCTGTAAATATTCCAATTTTATTTGTTAACAAAGGTTAGTGATGCACTTTTAATCCAGAAAATGCATGCATACAAACATTTTTTTAATGCAAAAATGGTAATGGAGGAGCATATATTAACTGTTTTAATTGCTTTTCTATTTTTAGACTTAGAAATCACTTTTATATACATTTTAATGTAGCACCATGAAGAGAGGTTTGCTTTTTGCAAACTTACATTTGCATAGGTAAAATTTACATTATAATAAAATAACATTTTATTATAAAAGCATCTTTTTAAAGAGCAATCTTTAACATTCAGTCATTTTCTTTTCGGCTTAGTCCCTTTATTAATCTGGGGTTACCAACTTATCCAGCATATGTTTTACACAGCGGATGCCCTTCCAGCCGCAACCCATCACTGGGAAACTCCCATACACACTTATTCACACACACACTCATACATTACAGTCAGTTTTAGCATGCCCAATTCAACTGTACCACGTCTTTGGACTAGTGGGGGAAACCAGAGCACCCGGAGGAAACCCACGCACACCACACAGAAACACCACACAGAAACGCCAAATGACCCAGCCGAGGCTCAAACCAGCGACCTTCTTGCTGTGAGGCGAACGTGCTACCCACTGCGCCATTGCGTTACCCAATCCTTAACATAATAACCCCAAATCACATATTTATAAGATAAGGAAAATGTTTGTAAAATATTATGAGCTATAAAAGTTTCAACATTAATCCAAAAATGTTTTGTATATTGGCAAGACCAAAATAAACGAGAAATAGTTTCATTAAAACTTTCACAAAAACAGCATTCTAATTCAATATCAGTTTTCAATTGTAGAACATTTTATAGGATAAACTCGATGAAGTAATTTAAACAATATTTCTTTAGCCTTATTTGTAATGAAACAAAAAATAGATAATGATAATGACCATACTTGAGTCCAGTTTACAATATTAAATATATTGTTACGACATGAGGTATACATGTATTTTCTTTTAGGATTAAAGATCTAATTTTTTGATTATTCCAGAGAAACAGGTAAAGCCGACTGTGTTCTGTTCAGGTCTAAGAGGACAAACTGAAAGCACTGATGTAGGCCTACATACACTGCTTTTATACAGCACGTATTGCCCACATTAATATAATAAATTCTTGTAATGTAACAGGAATTCAATGTAAATGTAAATAATGTTCCTTCATTAGGGCAGGACGGTGGCGCAGTGGGTAGTGTTCTTGCCTCACAGCAAGAAGGTCACTTGTTCGCGCTTCGGCTGGGTCAAGTGGAGTTTGCATGTTCTCCCCATGTTGGCGTGGGTTTCCTCTGGGTGCTCCGGTTTCCCCACAAGTCCAAAGTCCACATGCGGTATAGGTGAATTGGGGTAGCTAAACCATCAATAGTATATGTGTGTGTATGGGTGTTTCCCAGTGATGGGAAGGGCATCCGCTGCGTTTAAAGTATGCTGGATAAGTTGGCGGTTCATTCCGCTGTGGCGACCCCACATTAATAAAGGGACTAAGCTGAAAAGAAAATGAATAAATGAATGTTCCTTCATTATCAAATAATTGACCAACTAATATTAAACAGCTGCTAAACCAATTATGAAAGGGGCATGCCAAGTAAAGAAAACTATGTGAGGAGAAATTGTGTTTATGAATAAGCCTCCATATCGCACTTGTTGGTGAAATTTAGAGAGTTTGATTGGGAGTCCTAAAATTTTATAATTACACATTAAAAGGAATTCTATGAGTGAAAATGAAATGAGGGATAATATTCCAGATAGATGAGTTACTTATAAAAAATTAATTCATTCATTTTCTTTTCGGCTTAGTCACTTTACTAATCAGGGGTTGCCACAGCGGAATGAACCACCAACTTATCCAGCATATGTTACGTATATGTAGCGGATAACCTTCCAGCTTCAACCCATCACTGGGAAACATCCATACACACTCATTCGCACACATAAACTATGGACAATTTAGCCTACCCAATTCACCTATACCACACGTCTTTGGACTGTGGGGGAAACCGGAACACTCGGAGGAAACCGACGCAAACAAGGGGAAAACATGCTAACTCCACACAGAAATGCCAACTGATCCAGCTGAGGCTTGAACCAGTGACCTTTTGCTGTGAGGTGATCGTGCTACCCACTGCGCCACCGTGATGGCCCTTATAAGAAATTGTCTTTATTATTTTTTAAATTAGGGAATTAAAATAAAAAAAATGTATACCCCCTTTATCATACGCATTTAGCATTACTGATTTTTTAATATAATAAATATTGTTTTTCCAAAGAAATTGTCAACAAAAAAAAGTATAAAAGTCAATGGTTACAGGTTTCCAACTTTTTCAAAATATATTATTTTGTGTAAACAGCAAAAATCAGTCCAAGGCACTCAAAAAGTGCCCTGGACTGATTATTGCTGTTTATTCTGATTAATCCAATACCCAAAGGCACAGGCACATTATTTACGCTCCCTCTGACCACTTTTTGTTTGATTTTATATTATTTTGTGTTTAACAGAGTAAATATAACCAAACCAGTTTGGGACATGTGAAGGAGAAGTAAATGATGATAGAATTCTGAATTATGGGCAACCTAGTTAATGAACTACCTTTAACTAACCCACTGAAGTGCTGAAACCTACATCCTATAAAGTTTTTGCTCTTTATCAGGTCAGTGGATTTATTTAAAATTATTTTCAATTAACCAAGACTGTACTAATGAACTCTTTTCACATTTGTGGGTTTCTCAGCAGCAGACATAGTCATAATTATAAACTTAGAGAGCAGTGAATAGAGTAAAACAAATATTTTTTTTGTTACAAATCTATTTGCTCAAATAATAAAAGAAATACTGAACAATAGTGTTATCAAAATTTTTTTTTACAAAAGTGGAAAAATTTGTGAGACTATTATTGGCAGTCAGAAAAGATAACCAAGTCAAATTTACTGTCCCACCCATAAACACTTCTGCGTTAGAAAGACCATGCCTGTAGCCAGGGGTGGTTCAGGTGGTTCGAAAGACTGACAAAGGTCCAAAATTTGTCCCATACATGAGCTCATTTGTTTTATTTTGACTGCTATGCCATCATATATTTTAAAAATAACCCATCGAAAAAAGGCTTTAAGACCAAGCAGAATCCTCTGTTGGATGTAATTTGTATTTTAACGATCTCACGAGAAAACATAACTATTTTACGTTTTGTCAGTTTAGTGGCTAATTCGTTTGAATTTGTACGAGTTCAGTCGTACCAAATTGTACGATTTTAAAAAGGAAGCATGGCACCTAACCCCACCCCTAAACCCAACTGTCATTGGGGATGAGCAAATCGTACTATATTGTACAAACTATATCGTACCAATTCATACGAATTATAGCCACTAAATCAAAAAGTTTCAAATTTCCATGAGATTGTGTTGAAAATACATGTTTCCCCCCATATTTCTTTATGTTAAATATTGAGGAAGTACTTTTTTACATCAAAAAGTGAGGTTATGAAGACCAACTAATACAGCTTAAAATAGTGCTTAAAATGTCATTAAAAAGCTGTATTTTTATCCCATAATTAAAAAGAAAATTAAGTGAACAACTCCAAAAATTCTGAACGCCTCGCATAATTGGTAATTATTCATTCATTCATTTTCTTGTCGGCTTAGTCCCTTTATTAATCCGGGGTCGCCACAGCGGAATGAACCGCCAATTTAGCCAGCACATGTTTTATGCAGCGGATGCCCTTCCAGCCGCAACCCATCTCTGGGAAACATCCATACACACTCACGCTCACTCACACTCATACACTACGGACAATTTAGTCTAACCAATTCACGCGAACGCAGGGAGAACATGCAAACTCCACACAGAAACGCCAACCGACCCAGCCGAGGCTCGAACCGGCGACCTTCTTGCTGTGAGGCAAGAGCACTACCTACTGCACCACTGCTTCGCCCATAATTGGTAGTTTTTTCTAATTTGATGCAAAGATCATGTAATACATACGTGAATACAAATAATTATACATACGTTTTTTTTCCTAAATATTTTTCTAAATATTAAAAATGTTTTAAGGATTTAATTTGCTAATGTCGTGTGAAAAGGGTCCATACTGAACCTGCCCCCTGTCAGAAGCACTCGTCAACGTTTTGAACTTTTTTTAACGAGGGGTTTTCAGATCTGAATGGACCTGCGTGTAATTTATTTTAAAAATTATCAATTAAACTAATGGTAACACTTAATTTTGATGGTCCATTTTAGTAGACTGTCTGCTAAATAAATATCTGTTGATACTTCTTCTTCAACAGACATTTAACTGACTATAAGAAACTTTGCAAGTACATGTCAACTTACACTAACCCTAACCTTAACTCCAACCCTAACACCAACCTAACAGTCTAGTCTAATGAGAATTACAGTAGTTGCAATGCAACTTAAATTCAACAAACAGGCCATCAAAATAAAGTGTGACCAAAATATCTACATTAAATACCCTTTAAACATGCAACAAATACAAGCTTTGCACATCTGTACACCCTTTACATAAAGTACATTATTATCCTTAAGTTATCCTTATATAATCCTTTAATATCCACTTGACAGATATCTTATTCTCCACCCATGTCAGATGTTAACCTTTTTGATTTTAACTGTAATCTAACGCACACCTTTTGTAAAGCTGCTTTACAACAAAAATCATTGTGAAAAGCTATATAGAAATAATCTTGAATTGAATTGAATTGTAGTAGGTGTTTTTTGCTATTCTTCTCTGTAGACCAGAGGTCTCCAACCCTGTTTCAAGGAGATCTGCCTTCCTGCAGATTTCAGTTGCAACCCTGATCCAACACACCTGTCTGTAATTATCAAGTGCTGCTTCAGGTCTTAATTAATTGCTTCAGCTATGTTCTCTGCAGGAAGGTAGATCTCCAGGAATGTGGTTGAGGATGTCTTGGAAGGAGACTATGAAAAGCTGTTTTAAGCACTGACTGGGTCGATGCTCATAGTTGCTTTGTTGCCACCTCTGCATTGTTTGGAATGACTGTCCTGCTAAAAATGCTCTGGACTGGGTTTTCATTATGGTAAGGATATCTCTGTGTTCCGCTTCATTGTATACTCTGATTGCTCCACCAGCTTGCTTCATCTTCAGGATGGTAGATGATCAGTGCCACCTTTGTTTCCAGCAGGCATGATGCTTGGATTTGAGGAATTGATCAACATAGAGAATTTAGCTTGTCACAATCTGAAAGTACTTAATTGGCCACAGCTCTAACTGAACCATCTCAAAGGGTTTTCAGCAAAACAGAAATGATTCTGAGATAAATTGCACAGGAAATGTATTACAAACAGTGCAGTGTGGATTGATGTTGGAATATATAATCATAAGGCTGCAACGTGAAATGGGGTATGGAGGAGTTATTACAACAACAACAACTATTATTATTATTATCATTATTGTTGTTGTTGTTATTATTATTATTATTACTACTACTACTACTACTACTACTACTACTACTACTACTACTACTACTACTACTACTACTACTACTAGGGTAACACTTTACAATAAGGTTGTATTAGTTAATGATAATGCATTTACTAACATGAACAAACAATGAACAATACAATTACTACAGACCAATTCCAGTGTTATGGATGTGACATTTGCACTAAAAATTCGAAACATAATTTTACATAGAAGGTATATGTTAACATTATATTGAAACATTTGTTTATATCTTCCAAAACTGCTAACCATTGAGTTATGGGATCAGAAAAATACTAATCTGTAAACAACTTTTAGATTTTAAATGAGAAAAATAAACATGCGTTATGGATGTGACTAAAAAGTCTGTGAGTTTACAGAAACGATGCTAATCAAAAAGATTTAGGAGTTGGCGTTCTATAGAACATGATTGGTTTACTTTGTTTGACATTTTTGCATTTATGAGGAAAAAGGTTCGTTATGGATGTGACATTTCTCTATTATGGATGTGACAGATGAGAATTTGCCACTTGTGTGGCTTTGGTAAATCAAATATAATTGTTTGAAAACATTTACAGAGACAGTTTAGAGCATTTTTACAGTACTGTAAAGTACAAGCCTACAAGCAAACAAAAACAAACAAAAAAGCAAACAAAAAAAAAACATTATACCAAAATATTTTGGTGAAAGCTTAAATTTTTTTTCATGGCAAGGTTGACATTTGCATGGAATTGCTGTACGGTATTTGTTCATGCTAGTTACTGTTACTTAATGAAAACAGTTGTCCATCGTTAGTTCGTTAATTCACAGTGCAATAACTAACGTTGACAAATATGACCTTGGATGTTAATAATGCATTAGTAAATGTTGAATTATGATTAATAAATGCTGTGCAAGTACTGTTCATATGTAGGTAATGTTAGTAAATGCATTAACTAATTAACCTTATTGTAATGTGTGACCGTTACAAAGTAACCAGTTACTGTAATTAAATAACTTTTTTTCACAGAAAATTATTCTTTTTTTTTATTGAGTCATTTAAATATAGTTACTTATAATCTACTTGACCTAAATACTTTACAAAAAATTCAACAGTTCTACATTAATCTATTCAGAGAAGCAGAGTAATATATACGTATATGTATATGTATATGTATGTGTGTGTGTGTGTGTGTATATATATATCTATATATATATATATATATATATATATATATATATATATATATATATATATATATATATATACTAAAGAAGAACATTAATTTATTATATGTTAATCTATTAATTTAATATATTAAGACAATTGCACGTTTAACGAAAAAATAGACTAATTAGTTCATCGCATTATACACATTCAGAGATGTTAAGTAATTTAATTAGTTTTTGTTATTTACATATTTTACAAAGAAACTGATTTATTCAACTAAATTGTTTGCCTTACAATTTACCATGCTTAAGAAATAAGCTTAAGAAATGTTTTAGAAATGTAAGCCACTATATGAAATATAGTGTCATTAATTTGAAGAATTGTTTTTTCATGTATTTAAAATTTAAGTGTTATTTTTTTACTGCTTGATTAGAATATTTAAAGAATTAATAGTTTAATTTCTATTGTGTTGAGATTTATGTGAGTTTCTAGTATATAAAGGACTAAAGTGGTCATTTTAAACTTAGTCATTTAATTACTTATTAAGTAACGACGTTGCTTTTCAGACAAAGCAACTAGCAAACTCATTTAAACACAATTTTAATGATTTAATTAGTCATTTAATTACTTTTTGAAGTATCTTACCCAACACTGGGTGTAACCTTTTCAAAAGCTTTTTGATATCTAAAAAGATTCATATTGGCCTTTGGACCCTGTGTCCAATGGACATCACATGTCAGCCTATGCTTTTTGTGGTTCCTGAGAATTACATCTAATTTAACCTGCAGTCCATGAGAGTGGACGATTGTCATCCAATTAAATGGCTGTAAGACTCGGCATGTTATAATCTGAAAAAAAAAACACTACACTGAAAAACAACATGGCATCACGGCACTCCAGACACAGACGTAAGCCACATTTACAATGTTTTTATTCAGATTTATTGATATGTTTGATTTATTGATATGATTGTATGTAAAAAAGGGATTGTACTTACTAATTAAAGTTTAAAATCTTTTGTAACATTGCAAGCTTTAGATCAGATTTTTTTTCAAATGTCTGTCCATCAGGATGGACAATGGGTTTAAGATTTATTACTGAAAGTAAATCTCCAGTAATGCTGATTGAACTTTTTTTATATAAAAAAAACTATATCAATGTACAAATTCATTGCTGAAACAATTTTATATGCAGAATATTCAGATCTTGAATTTCCTGAGCATATATCAGATGGAAATTTATCAAATGTGGACATTATGTGGAGCGATGAGGAAGATGAAGATAAAGTTTGTTATAAACAAGGTGCAATCTATACAACAAAAAGCCCAAAATTAAAGTAGAAATGTTACAATGTTAATGTTTGTGATTTTGGAAATAAATTTCAAGATTATACCAGCAATCATGTATGTTTTTTATTTTTATTTTTTTGTAATTTATGTTGGTATAATGTTTGGGAAGTACAACTGTTCTGACCTGATGTCCAGTGAAATGGACAAACAATAAATATACTTAAAGGGTGTTGAATTTTTATTATTACAATTTGGTCTCATTTATAGGAGCCAAGAACTGTGAAAACATACTTTTACATTTTAAGAAACTTTTTTTCAGACAATTTTGAAACATAATTCCGGTCTGAAGGGGTTAAAAATGAACAGGTACACTACCGTGCTTTTTAGGTATTATATGTACCTTTGAGTTGCCATTATGAGTTCTTTAGGTACAAAAAGGTAGATGGTGTGCCTTTATTTTGAGGAGTCAACAAACTAGCATCATGGCTAATTTGGCTTTTACACATAAACAGCACCTTTTTAAAGAAAATATGTGAATCAAGTTTTTCCAATGAAAAGTGATATTCTTTTCTTTCGTCATCTTCGGTGTTCGAGAAACCCGTTAGACAGGAGAGACTAGACAGTTACTTTAGACAGGTTTCACAATGTGATTGAGAGCTGTTTGTGACCGTACTTGTTTTTGATACAGGCACACTGCCGGCCTGCCGCGGCCTCTCAGGATCATCCCCAAACTCCTCCTTAAACCAGAACAATGTGCATGTCAGGACAGGCCAACCACAGCACAGAGACACCTGCAGATGGTTCCTCATATTATTCCAGCTCTGTGTGGCGACAGATCTTCTATAACGCGGCACATGTGTACAGTATGTAAACACTTCATTTATACAGTTCATCTTAGGTTTCATAATCCCCAGAGGAGCTCATGAAAAGCCACATTTCTGACTTCTGATTGCTAGAAATGATTGTGTTTAGTGTTTGAGGGGCTCATTCTCTGTTTTGGCTGATTCTGCCTCTCTGTGTTTACTTAAAGGAAAAAACGAAAATGAAAATTCTGTCATTGTTTATTCACTCAAACGTCAATCTAGACTTGAATGCTCTTATTTTTCCATGGAAGACAGAAAAAGACATGGCTCTTCATGCTGCTATTGACTGCAGAGTTCCAGTTAAATGTTGTTACACTATCAGATACAAAGGAAGCTGTCAATGGGATGGCACCGTTTCAAAAAGTTTTATTTTTGCATCTATTCAAAGTTATTTATTTATATATATATATATATATATAAATAAATAAATAAATAAATAAATAAATAAAATGTTCTGTTTTAAAGTAGATATTAATTTTTTTTAATTGAATTTACAATTGTTTTAAAGTGGTTGCAAACCATTTATATGGGTTGAATGTAAACAAACAAAATAAATTTAGTAATGTTCAACTTAATTTGTTTAAATTCAACCCATATTTAAAAAAAATTATGAAAAAAATGTATATCCAATAAATAATTTTTTTTCAATGTACCCAAAGTTGAAACAAAATATTGATGTTTAATTTAAAAATTTTCATTAAAATTATCTTTATTTTATTTAAAATTACATAGTGTAAAATTACTAAAAGCAAAACTGTGAATATAAACTAGAAACTACAAGTTAAAAGGTTTAAAAAGGGGTTTAGAAATAATTCTCACTCAGTAAGAGAGAGAGAGACAGTAGGTAATGTAATAATAAAAATAATCAAATAGATGGCAAGTAACTCATTGAATTAAACCGGAAATTTAAAATAATATTTTCTCATAAAATGTACTCCAATACAAAAAAATACTGGGTTCCACACAATGCGTGTCTGGTCAACATGAAGGAATTAAGTTAACTCTATTTTATTGAACATAAA